>NW_026725591.1:0-74280 GCF_029784015.1 Lycium ferocissimum
ATATTTTGGAAGTTCCAACATGTTAATATGATGATTTTGAACTTGTCCATAAGTTTTGGTGAGGTTCCGATGAGTTTCAGATGGGTTTGGATTTTGTCGCGCTCGTATTCGATGTTTTTGCCGGAGGTCTGTGGATAGAAATGGCTCTAGATTGATCATCTGACCTTTTTTTTTTGTTGAGGTTTGAACCATTAGATCCGTATCGAAATTACGAAGCTATAGGAAAATGAATCGTCGCGTTTGGCCACCGTATGAGGGAGTTATCCCCATTTTAGTATGGACTATTCCAGCTGGCCGCTGGCAGCGGCCAAAGGGCCGCTATAGTGGTACCGTTGCAGCGGTCTGGTGACTGCTACAGCGGCCGACTAGGGGCAGAATGCCCTATTTTTATCCCCCAACTCCTACCCATTATTCCCAAGACCCCAAAGTCAGTTTTTAAGAGAGAAAGAGGCAAAATTCATTCCATTCATTGGTGAAAGCATCTTGGAGGGTAAGTCTCCACCTTTATTTGTTCCTTTTTCCTTGCTGCTTCAAGTTCCATGGTTAGTTTAAGGTCCATCAATGGTGGGTGAAAATCCTAGAACCCTAGAATTAGTAAACCCTTAAATAATTGGCGGGTTGTTTATTTTGTTGTTAGTTAATCATCTAGGAGTATAGATTATCACCTTCTAGGAAGTGAATTTGATTTCTTATAGTTAAAATTGCATGTTGAGACTTAGGATTCTAATAAAAATGGAAATTTTGTCCTAAAATCTGTTTGAAAGGGTAAATTGATTAGAAACCCATGGATTGAAGGTTAATGAATGTAGAGATAGAAGTTATGATAAATTCACCATTAAAGGATGGTTTCATCCATTGAAGAGGGTAGAAGTAAGTGGGTCTTCTTCCCCAAATTATTGTTCTTGTTTAAATACATGGTTTGTTGCTTACTTAGCATTATATTGTTAGACTTTGACCGTTATGAGGCGCTTTGGAAATAGAAGACTCGTGCGGCGTAGTTCGTGGCTCCTGTTCTGCATTCCAGGTAGGTTACGGCTTACTTTAGTTAGGCTTTGATTAGCGAAACGTATGTACTATGTAGAATTGACAGGAGAAAGCATGATTAGGTCTTCGGACGTGGTGTTTTAGTTGGATATTAGCTAGGTTGGTATGACTTCTGATTTTGTGGGCTCGTCGCCATTACGTTATGTATTGAAATATGAGGTGTAATTGTATTCATACTGTGGTGATTCAGGAGGGATTTCTACTAGGTTGATTACTGTTGATGGTGGCTTGTTGCCTTATTATTGTGATTAGACTTATTGCCTCAATTGTCGTGTTGCACTCTGTTCTCTCTTAGTGTGACATATATTATCGGAGAAAGGAAGGATATTCTTTAGTAAGTTTAGACCTGAATTGTGGTTTATATATTTATGATAGTACGTAGATGAACACTTGATATATGGTTTACTGTTGATGATAATATATAGAAGAGTGCAGCTTCTTGGTGATACATGACTCAGTTGTGAGGCGTACTTGCTACATGTAGAAGTAAAGAGGGACATAGACTATAATGTTGGTTGAGACGGTTTGTATGATTCATTTCATGGCTGTTGGTTGAGACGATTTGTATGATTCATTTCATGGCTGAGTTGATCCAAGTCTTGATATGACTTGTGGCTTTGTGATTTGTACCTTCACTGTTGCTTTATTGGTTTGCATTGATTTACCACGTCTACACTCATTTATGCATTCATACGCTCATAAACGATGGAAATGGTTTGGAAGACTTGTGGCATGATGCCTTGTGTTGACATTGATATTGCTAATTGTTCATAGTCCATACATACTAATGAACTGAAATACATTGAGACATACATTGTGATGTGTAATTAGTGAAGAAGTTAATATAATCTTCTTGTTGAACCGGAGATGCTATTTGAGGCTAGTTGTGAGCTCGTGGTTCGAGGTTCGTTATGGAAACCAGTGGTATATATTCATATATATAAAAAGGCACAAATGTGACCTGGATTATAGGCTCGTAGCTCGAGGTTTGTTTCGGAGACGAGAGGTATATTAATATGGCAACGACCCAGGTTCTTTCCGGGGCGGAGGATTTATGACTCGGGTCTGAGGAGTGGATCCGGAATGAGGGTACATGGACACCATGGGTCCTCTGCAGGACATGACTATCGAGCTATGACATCAGTAGCATGTCTGTACAGTTTGTAGTTGGCCAGTGCATTGCATTACATTGCTTTGCACATCATCATATTTTGCATTGCACATCATTACATTTTATTCTGCATTATTATATGGCTCGTTTAGTTCTGTTTTTGGTGTGTTTGCTGAAACGGCTGTTGTGGTATAGATATGATCATTGACTGAGTTAAATTGTGGATTAGTGACTCTACCTAGGGAAGGAACTTGGGCTTTTGATTATCAGGTGAGATCATTGGAACTTGACAGACTTGTGGGTTAGAAGCTTCATCTTTGGTTGAACTCTGTTATGGGATATTCTGTAACTTGGAATTGAGTATTAAGTCTGTTTATCTTGTTGATTTTATGCTTATATATGTGAACTAATATTAGTCGGCCTATGATGCTTACCGGTACATAGTGTTTGTACTGATACTACCTTGCCGCACCCTTTTTGAGTGCAGATTGTATTCTAGAGATTTCATCCAGATTACATCTCTAGCTTGAAGCTAGTTTGCTTGATCAAATCCAAGGGTGAGCTTCCATCCATTCCATGCCACCTGAACATCTCTCTTTCCAGATGTCTATTTTTATTCCAGACATTATTTTTATTATATTTGAGATATACTTCATTCTTTGGACATTGTTGGTTAGAGTCCTTGTAAGATGACTTTCAGATTTTGGGGGTGTAATAGTTAAGACTTCCGCATATTATCTATTAATTTTTGACTTGTTTTATTTATTCATTCATTCACTTATCTATTGACTATTAATAAATGATTAAAGAATTTCAAATTAGCTAATGATTAATGGGTTAATGGGTAAGGGTTCACCTACTAGTGATAATAAGGCAGGTGCCCGCACGATTGGTAATTAGGGTCGTGACAAAACGACAATACCAAGCTCCGCTCATATCAGAGTATCATGAAAGATGAGAATGAGTACGATGCATAATATCAATGAATAATCATAACATATCAAATCAATCGTGCCACATATGGATACATCTCTTGATATCAGTAATAAGTCAAGTTCTTTCCTCTTTACAAGATAATACCCAAGAAGTGAGAGATAACTGTTACACCCCGTATCTTCGGAGAAGCACTTATCAAATTTGAAACATAAGTACATTGAGTTATAGTTAAGTAAAAGCACTTTGGAATATAAGGAGCAAGCATTATTAAGTAAGTATATTTAATGAGTAAAGGATGTGTACAAGGTATACCGGAATGTTTTACAAGGAAATAAGTGGAAGAAATGGAGTAGTACGACTTTGGAGAAAGGATGGGTAAAGTTTTGTGTGAAAATTTTTGTCCAACTTGAGGGATGAATATCTCTTAGCATATGAAGTGTTTTGAAATAAAACAAAAGACTAAAATGAAGTTCATCGAGTCTAGTTTCCAACGCAATAAACCGCTTGTCGATAGGACATTGAAGTAGAGAATTATAGATGTTACAAGTTCGGCTGACAGAGCATAAACGCGTGCTATAGACTTTCGCTTATGTGACCCCGACCCGAATTTGACCCCCTATATAAAGGGTAAAACCCCTTTTTTTCACCATATTTTTCCCCAAAAACTCATAAAACAGTTGGGGGTGTGAGAATATCAAGAATTGAACGATTTTCAACTGGTAGTATTAGTTTACAGTGATTGCGGTAAGATTCTTGGAGAACACCAAAGATATTGCTGTTTTAGTAAGAAAAGGTATGAATCTCTGCCTATTTGTTAGAACCCATATTTTTGTATATTGGAATAATCCGGATTTAATTACGATAAGTTAAGGACAAAACTATCCCGAGATGCAAGGTCGGGATTTTTTTACCTTCGATTTTATTTTGAGATATAAGTTGTGCATGAATTTGTTGGTATGGAACAATTAGGAAAATTTGGGACCAAAAGTGATAAAATTGGAAGTTGAAAATCATCCACTTTTCCATGTTGGCCGTGTGAGTGGATTGAGGCCCCCACACAATTTTTGTTTCATCTTTTAATTGATCCAACACATTAATGCGGGCCAAGGGAATTGTACACTTCATTTAAGTGATAAAAGATGACCACTAGTCATTCCATTCATTCTTACACTTAGAAAAAAAATTGAAGATTGAAGAGCACCACAAGGGGCTGTTCTCGGCCAAGAAAAAAAAAACCAACTCCCATTTCTAGCTCTTCCAAAATTAATTACTTGGTGTAAACCCACTATATTGAGGTCCCTAAGTAGCGTGGAAGCGACGTTGGAGCGATCAACCCATTATTTTTCATCTTTTGGAAACCCTAGCTATTGGGAAATTGAAGAGAAAAGGTAAGATTTGATTATGTTTTGTATGTTATAAAGGTTGTATGCTTGTTGTAGTATGTTATAATGGAGGAAAATCATGAAATATGGAATGTTGGAAGTGAGTTATGTGTGTGGTGTTTGAGCCGTGCAAATGGGTGTTTGTGGTGTTGTGTTGAAATTATGAATTAAGGCCTAGTTAGCTTATTATGATCATTGTAAGGTGAAGAACGATTGAGAATCATCCATATATGTCTATGTGTAGTGTTGGTCGAAATGGGTCACATTATATGACAATGAACGAATTGATATCGCTTAATGTTTTAGTCGTCGTCGTTATGAATTCTACGTTGGAAATGAATGTTTAATGGCTCAAATTGAGGTTGTGATTGTTGACTGATTTGGAGATTTTTGTACATTTAATGTAATTTGTATATTGATGATAATAGCATTGTTAGAATGTGAATTGTGGATGCAAATCATGATTTGAGAATGAGGAATGTGAAAGTGGGGTTCTCGGGTTAGGGGCTGTTCTCGGCCAAATTGGAGAAAATTTGGATTGTTGGAAATGTTGTATGAATTGCTTAGAATGTCTTTAAATATTGTTGGTATGGGTTCGGGTTAGTATGTGAATGTATAAGCGTCGATGTTGGCTTGAAGGTAAGTCGTCGGATTGAATTTATGAATGTTGTTGAATGATGGAAAAGAGAGTGATTAATGTTGAATTACCTTTCGGATTGATTACAAATGTTGCTAGGTTGGTTATTGATGTTGTTGTTGATTGATTTGGCCGAGTTAAATTCTCGGGGTAGCCTATTTACAGGGGAAATGCTGCCTAAATTTCTGTAGAATTAAGGGCGAAATTGGAATTTAATGCCCAAAAAGTCTTTAGCTAATGTTTGGCATTTTATGGCTTGTTTATAGATCGTGGGCAGCCCGAATCATAGGTTGGATTTAGCTTGAGTTTGGATCATATTGGAGAGCGTTTGAGGTATGTGAAGCAACCTTTCTTTTTGGCATGCCTTAGTTAAAGTAGGCTATGATACGAGCCTCGAGAAAACTCTATTCTCGCAATCCGAGCATGTTTATGAATCGCACTTGTTCCTTGGCATTATTATGTTGACATGACAAAACATTGATCCTTATGTTCTTGGAATTCATAAGTTGTAAAGATTACATGAAAGCTGATTTTTGTTTTAAAGTTTATTCTTTAGCGATTCCAAAATTTCAAACGCTCATAACTTTCACAGAAAAGCTCAGATTGCCTTGAAATTTTCGTAGAAGATTGTATGATGTTAGACGAGTATGTTTTCCATAGGCTGTGCCAGCTCGGGTCTCCACCCGTCCGTGGGACCCGCGACGCCCTTTTATGTGAATTCGATAACTTTTGAAACAAAAAGTAATAATTATTATTCCGATTTCGAATATAACTATTTTACTTATCTTTTGGATTTATGATAATGATTTTATGCATATGATTACTCACTACTCCGCTCGTGCCTATTATGATATCGTTCGCCGAGGTTCGGTTTGTGTTGTCGTGCGCATTATGATGTACTCGGTGTTATCTTGTGTTCATGGTTCACCGAGTTCCTCGCTCGAGGGCCCGGTTCCACTTATATTTGGTGTGATGTCGTGTATGGCGATATCGTGTATGATATGTGACGGAGATTCGGAGATTTGAAACTTTTCGGTGTTATCTTTTGTGTTATGGCGCCATCGGCGGCGACCATATTTCGTGCCCTATGCATGATTTATATTTTGAAGTAACATTTTGATATTTTGGAAATGCATTTACTTTTTCGTACCTCTATTTCGATTGTGACTCGATTTGTATACTACATTTTTCGCTTTGCATACTCAAGACATATTTCGCATCGACCCCTTTCTTCTGGGCCGCGTTTCATGCCCGCAGGTACAGACGCACAGTTTGGTGATCCACCTGTTTAGGACACCCTCTTCTGCTATTTGGAGTGCTCCTCTCATTCCGGAGCTTATATTTTTGGTATATATTCGTTCGTTGCATTGTATGTACTTATTCAGGGGTACGGCGGGGCCCTGTCCCGTCATATGATTCTGTCTGTCTGTTTAGAGGTCTGTGGACATGTTTGTGGGTTGTGCCTACTTCTGTACGGTTGTGTTTGTATATGTTGTGTTTGGGCGATTCTATTCGCGCGTGCCAGCCCAAATATATATATATATATGTTGTTTTGTTGGCCCTGTGTGGCCTTTGTTGGTATTCTCTGCGTGTAGGGTTATTTTTGTATAGTCCGTAAAACAAAGGAAACTCTGTCGAAATTTTTCTGGAAATGATACAAATTTGAAACACAGCCTAGTCGGCTTCTGTTATATACCTGGATGTGTTTGATATTATCTGAGGAAGTGTTTGGGTGCCTAGATCGGGCACTAGTCACGACCTACGGGGTTGGGTCGTGACACTATTGATATTGCTCTAGGTTTATTTACGAAAATAGAGCGATTAAATGGTAGTATAATGAAGCAGTTGGTTGAAAAATCGGATAAGCATCATATGGGATGTCTTATGGAGTATTTGAACATTGATGGTAATGTTGTTGATGATAGTATTGTGGTTATTGTTGTTAGTTGTTGGTATGGTGATTTTGGGCTAGGGATATAAACAGGGGAGATGCTACCGAAATTTCGGCAGATTCTAGAAAGAGTTAATGTAAAGGCTTAAGATAAGCACTTGATAGCGAGCCTACCAATAGTATGAATTCCCTTGATTGTAGATTGCGAGTTTGAGAAGTAGAAGTTGGGTAAATAGATAAGCTTCAAGGTTACCTGTACGTATGGTTACTTTTCGTCCTAATGTTCCGAATTCCCCCTATATTCAATAATACCATGAGCGGTAGACAATATAATAGAATCGGGGTCAATTTAACGTATACATGTAATAGAAAAATGCTGATAAGATACCGTAGCGCATACGGGAGGGTTCGGGATCTGTCGTCCCGCCAATGCATATGCGGTGTGGAGGGCGGGGCTGAACCGGATGCCCCTCCCTCGCCTCGACCACGACCTCGCGTGAGTCCGGGAGGCCTGCCCGGAGGGCGCACGACGGCGGACGAACCCACCGCCGACCCGGCGGGGCCGCGCTCTACTTCCTTCGTTTCTTAGCGGACAATCTCGCATCAAATGGTCCATCCGTCTCCGGATGCATAACATGCACCCGTCTCGCGGTAACATTGCCCAAGGTGAGTGATGTCCGCCACACCGAGCACACCGTAGCGGGGGTTGTCCCGTCCGCCGGAATAGCGTACCGGGACACCAAGCTAATGGTACCCTGATCAGGTCCCGAATAAGCAAAGCGGTCAAATCCCCTATCCGCAAATCGAGGTGGTGCACTGGCCACTGATTGGCCTGAATACTCAAATTGCTCCTGCGCCTGCCCCCCTCTATATTCACTTCTAGCCCCGAAAGATCGGCCTCTTTTTCTGGAACCCCTATCTGGGTAACGCTCCCCTCTCCGCAGCTGATATTGTTCCTCCAAGTTTTGGGCATGGGCCTGGATGCGAGCAATAGTCATCCCATCCTGGAGTGAAGCCGTCAAGCACTCCTTGATTATGTGTGGCCCCAACCCACTAGCAAACCGGTGTACGTGATCTCCCATATCCGCTATCATAGCTGGGGCATACCTGGCTAATGAGTTAAAGCGAAGACTATATTCTCTGACACTCATATTTCCCTGCCTAAGATTCAAAAACATATCAGCTCGAGCTCGCCGAACCTCCGGCGGTAAGAAATGTCGCAGAAATGCCTCCGTAAACTCCTGCCAGACCGGAGGGGGTGCATTCGCTCCCCTCGAAGATACCCAGTTGTTATACCACAGAACTGCCACATCCCGCAGCCTGTATGAAGCCAACTCTACGGACTCCGTATCCGAAGCATGTATGATCCTCAGAGTCCTCAGCATCTCATCTATAAAACTCGCGGTCCTCTTCGGTTTTGATCCATAGAACTCCGAGGTCTCGGGGTGATAAAGTCACGGCTCTTGCGCTCACCGCCCTATCTCCGGGTCCGTATCCCGCCGGCCGAGCTCGTGCGGCGACCAACCGGGTCAATAATAGTGGATGGCCTCCGCCATCCGCTGGCCCGGGAGCCGCCGGAGGGGGACCGGTGGTAGGCGGGGGCCGGAGCCGGGACTCCTCCCCGCGCCTTCGTCACGGGGGAGCATGAAAAGCCTCGGGAAGGAGCCTCGTTATGAGACTCACCTTCTTCCAATTCCGCCGGTGGCTCCCATTCGTCCTTTTTCGGCCACCGTCTTGCCCTCTCGGGCTACCGTGGCTTTCCTCTTCACCGCATTACCGAAATCATAACATAGGATTAGGAGAACAACATGGAAACTCGATAGCATAGCTCTATCGCACGATTTAGAGTACAAAGAAGGTCATATTTCCTAAATGCCCGCAACCTCCTCGTTTATAAGTGTGGCGCGCTACACACCCATAAACAAGACTCTACTGGACACGGCTCGTAGACAAACCCCTAGGACCGAACCGCTCTGATACCACTTCTGTCACGACCCAACTAGGGCCGTGACGAGTGCCTGATACTTGTACCGGACACCCCTTGTCTATCATATTACCTTTATTACTAAGTGGGCCATATGGACTGCACCATTTTTTTTTTTGACATATACATTGGTAACATAATAATGTACATAGACCAGCAAGCTTTGACAATACATTATACCGCGACAAGGACATTCAGAACACAAAACATCTACTGTGCATAGCTGTCTACGAGCCTCTAACATAGTATATATATACATAGGAAGGGCCGAGTACTATCGTGCCCGAATACATATACAAGAGTAGTACCAAAAGACTGTGGCTCCGGAGCAACTGGAGCGCTGCTATCCGTCGCCGATAGAACTCCTAGAAACCAGGTCCGTCTCACCCGCCGACTCGCGCGCGGCATGAACGCAATGGCGTCCACAGGACGTCAGTACAAATAGTGTACCAAGTATGTAAGGCGTGAAGGTAAACAACGCAAGTATAATCATAAGTAAGAATCACCGAGTCATAGGTTCAGGGGATATACAATGAAGTAAGAAAACAACCTGTACATAGGAAGGCCCTTTCAGGCCGGATACTACGCGTGCTTATCTTAGGAAGATATCTCTTACCATAGACATAGAAAATAGAGCGCGTATTATGACATACCTTATCATATAACATCATGTCGTGCTATATCATAGGAGATCATACCATATCCTAGCATAGCGTGTCATAGCATATCATGGCATAGCATAGCTTATCATGGTATATCATGGCATAGCATAGCGTATCATAGCATATCATGGCATAGCATAGCGTATCATAGCATATCATGGCATAGCATAGCGTATCATAGCATATCATGGCATAGCATAGCACCGAACAGCGTCGGCTCGCCCACATAGCACCGAATATATCGGCTCGCCCATATATCCCGCGTCCGGCATCCCGCGTCCGGGATGATAACGGTGACCACTGTGTGGCAATGAAACATGGTTCCCTTCCCATTTCCCATATGTCCCTTCCCCCATGTCCCCATGTACATATACATATATCATATTATATTATATCATGTCATGTTATGTAGTGTCATAGACATTTCCTCATCTTCAGCATCATCATTTCCACCCTAGAATCATAGTCGTCATTTTAGTTGTAAAGACTTTCAAAAAGTGTACAAATTTAATTTGGAGAAAAGTAAATATTTTCGAAAACATTTACAAATTTTTAGAAGGGAAAACAAGCCTTGGAATCGATGGACTAGTTAAAACAACTATCTCTTAATAGTCGAGATGATAACCCAAAAGTTTCCTTTAGATTCTACTTCACAATAAGTCAAATAAAACAATAAAGAGAATCCGGGAACAAAGGGGCCCACCTCGGGCCAATTGAGGCGGCGTATCAAATTTACGTATTCTATAATTCATGGCGTCACTTATGAGGATCTTAGAGTAATCGGGTCCTATTTGTGTAAGTTCTAGATGTCTAGGGACTTTTCCAACAATTGGCGCAATTTCTAGTTCAATTCTACTGAATGAATAGTAGCGAATTTCAACCTTGGATTCCGAGAAAAGGATTGGTCCCCGAGGCTCGTAGTCGACTTAGTACGTCTAAGACATGCCATAGAAAGAAGGGTGAAGCCTTACATACCTTTTTTCGCTCCTTTTGCTACTTGCAATTCCGTTGCAATCTCGTCAAAATCTGCGAATTGGTCATGTTTACCAAAACTCTCATTAGCATACTTAAAGTTAGAATCTTAAGGAACCACTTGGCTACCGAAATTTCGGCAGCGCTTCCTCTGTAAATATACCATCCTCAACATTTAATTTAGTCAAATTCTCATCAAACACAATCCGGGAATTCAAACCCGGCCAAACTATCAACCACAATTCCAACAACAACAATACCAACAACTTCCATACTCAATCAACTTACTACTTCTTCCAAAAACTTTCTAACTTTAATGAAAACAATAACAACCTCATAAGCTATATTCCAACAACATCATACTAATCATATCATCTTTCATGCATGCAAGACATTACATTCCATCCATATAACTTCTAAAACAAGTCTTCACTACTACAACTTCACTAAGGTTCCTAGACATTCATTAGCAACATAGAATCCACAACATAACAACAAGCAAAATACTAAATAAAATTGACTCATTCTCTTCCATCCTTCACCATAACCTCACGGCCAACACCAACATACATACTACAACTTCTCAAAATTCATTCAACGTCCATTTTCTTCACATATCAACAACAACAATAACAACCAAACACTAAACAAGATAATTGAAATATGATTCCTACACATACATATATATACACGGCCACATGCCATATTCCTCTCTTTCATGAATTTCATCCATTTTAGCATACTATAACACATATAAACCATGTATAACACATAGAACAAGATTAGGATTTACCTTTCTTCTTCAACTTCTCACTTGCCTAACTCTTGGCAACTTGTATGATTTTGAACCTTTCTTGTTCCAACAACAACTCCACCTTGTTGTGCACCCTTTACTTAGTAGGAAATGATTTTTGAAGAATTTTTATCAATTTTTCCTTGGAAATTTTTACCATGGCCGAAAGGCCTTAAGCTTTTCTCTCTTCTTTCTCTTGTTCTTCTTCTCTTGAAATCTCTAGAACTTGTTGTGATATGGATGACTTAGTCATCCTTTTATTGACCAAATTTTAATTCCAAATGGGCCTAGCCACTTGCATGGCCGGTTGGGCCTCTCTTTTTGCTAAAAAAATTTCAAGCCCAATGATATTTTGGGCTAGTTCTTGTAATTCATGTAACCCATTATTTTCCAATTTCCAAATTTGCCCTTCGTCTTCTTCCACATTCCCACGAGTCATATTGCGAATTTCCCTTTATGCCCTTGACCTTCCTCATTAATTCCTCTTCTAAATTTTTCATAAGCAACTCATATGCCAAGCAAGGTAAAATGTGGGACAGAGCTCTAGGGCTATGAGTTTGCAGTCGGATGGAGGCTCGAGCCAGACGAGGCCGTTTATGCCACAGTATCCTCAGTGCGGCAGGCACCATCTAGGGGAATGCCGTTGCGTTACAGGCGCTTGTTTCACTTGCGGCCGTCAAGGCCATGTTATGAGGGAATGCCCGTACAGAGGTGGTTCAGGTGGGACAGCTCAGCCTACCAGGTCGGTTCTTCGGTTTGTCCTCTTCGGCTATGCGCCCTCGGGCGGGGGTATGCGAGCACCGGCCGGCCGTGGCGGAGCCTCCGGTTTTAGCGGTCCTTCGAACCGCTTATATGCGTTGACGCCAATAGACGGGAGCAAGGAGCGTCACCGGATGCGGCTACGGGTATATGAATCCTTGCGAAATGTGTGTTATTATGTATGTATATTCTCTGTATGGTTGATATTTAATAGCCGTTAGCAGAAATTTAAGGACCGATAATCGAGTATTCATAAATTAAGGCGATTAAGGTATGTTTACCATTATAATGAATCTGGAAGTCGAGGACGGAAGGTAATCGTATTCGTAAGTGAAAGGTGAACGCAGGGGATCGAGAAGGGTAAAACGGTAATTGTGTCGTGAGAACGTTTTGAAAACTATTAAGACTTCAATTTATTCCAGGTTGTGTGCTGAAGATCATGCGGTGACGTGAACGCTACCAGACTAATATTAAAGCACCGTATTTCATCAGATTTTCGAGGTTAAGCGTGCTGGAGTGAGAGAAATTTTGGGATGGGTGACCCCCTGGGAAGTTTTCTGAAAATCTCACAAATTCAGACGAAAGAGGCAAATGAGAAGCTGGAATAATCCAAAGGAAGTTAGAGTGTACGGAGTGGGTCGGAACCTTAAGTGGTCACGTAGAACGAGGCGATTAGGACCTAGGTAAAGAGGAAGAAGATGTATCACGATTTTGGAATTGGGGTGAGTTCGAACAGTGTTGGAAATATTTTGTAAGTGAGACGATAGCGACTATATGTCTGCGTAGGTGTGTAATGTCTCATACCTGGTTTTATTAGCGGATATGTGTATTCCGGCAACCAACGTGGCGGTGTAGGGAAGGCATTAATTGGACAGGGTAACGAAGCTCAAGTGAGCAACGGTGTATAGATGGCACAAATATTATAAGGCAAGCTGATGTTGTGTTTATTACAGGTCACGTTTGGACAGTTCGAATGCGATGACATGTGGAAAAAGGGAAGAAAGTGAGTAGATGGAAGGTCAGGGAATCGGAACGTCAGGATCAAAGTACCGTTTACTTGGAATGGGAAATACGGATATAAGGCAAATATAATCGGGTGATGATATAAGCACACCCCTAAAGGGGGGAAGCGGATGCGAGAAATGCAAGTGTAAGATGTAAGGTTTGCAACATGATGTGTGACCGGAAAGTTGAAAGGCGAGATCTAAGCAAAGGAGCAATAAAAGAGTTCGAATTAAAGATAAACAGATGATTTGAGAAATTGACAACAAGATAAAGAAAGAAAGAAGGAATATGATTGGTAGATACTGTTATATCCCGCATTTTGTGCAATCGGATAATTCAAGACAATTGCGGGAGGACGACAAGCAAGGCCCTATTTTTATTTTGTTAAGTTTATGAATGGCTTATGAAGCATTTAGAAGCGGAATTATTAAGAAAGGCCAAGGGCATAAAGGGAAATTCGCAATATGCCTCGTGGAATTATGGAGGAAGACGAAGGGTAAAATTGGAATTTGGGAAATAATTTTTCATGAATTGTATGAAAAAAAAAAGAGAAGTGGGCTAGGGTTTGGGCCATGTTGGCCATCCACCCTACTTGATGGGCCAAGCCCATGTTGGATTAAAATCCATGGGATTAAAAGAAGACTAAGTCTTCTAAATAATCCCATAATCTTCTAGACATTTCAAGAGGAATTAAAGAGCAAGAAAGAAGGAGAAACCTCCCAAGGCCATTCGGCCCTTTGAGAAAAAAAATCGAAGAGAAAAAAAAAAAAAAGAGAAAGAGAGAAAGTTTCCAACTTGTTCTTCATAGCCAAACAATCCCTTGAAGGGTTCTTAACATAGTGAAGAGTTCTTTAGAGCAAGGGGAACACAAATCTTGACAAGTTTGCAATTGTAGCCAAGTGAAAATTCAAAGTAAAGAGGTAAGATTTGAACTTTTTCTTGTATATTATGAATGCTCAAGTGTGTTGTGGAGTATAAAGATGGATGAAATTCATGTGCTATGGAGGGTGTGTGTGTGTGGCCGTGACTTGCATGGCCAAGCCGTGAGTGTGTGTATTGTATGTTGTGTTGCATGGAAGATTGAGTTAATTCCATGTTGTGTATTGGTGCATGTTGTAGTGTACAAAAAAATGGATGGAATTCATGAAGAATATGAATATAGGGGTGTGGCCGTGCATGTATATGTGTGTGTAGAAATCATGTGCTAATTATTTTATTTAGTGTTTGGTTGTTATTGTTGTGAATGTTATGTTGATAATGGAAGTTGAATGATTTTGGGGAGGACGTAGTTGTGTATGCTTGATGTTGGCCGTGTAGTGGTGGTGTGGTGTGGAAGAAAATGAGTCAATTTTATTTCATGTTTTGGTTGTTGTTGTGTTGTGGATTCTATATTGCCAATAAAAGTTTAATAATCTTAGTAAAATGGTCGAGGTTGGAGACTTGTGGTTGAAGTTTATGTAAATGGAATATTATGTTCTTACTTGTATGGAAGACAATGATATTAGTGTGGTGATGTTGAAACATATATTATAAGGTTGCTATTGTTTTTATTGGAGTTGGAAGGTTTTGAAAGAAGTAGTAAACTGAGTGAGTTGTTATAACATATCTTGGATTGAAATTGGAAGTTGTCAGTATGGTTGTGATATTATGATTGATAGTTTGGCCGGGTTGAATTCCCGGATTATTGTTGATGAGAATTGGCTAAGATGATTTTTGGGAATGAAGTATTTACGGGGGAGTCCGAAATTTCGGTAGCCAAGTGTCAGTTTAAGAATCCAATTCTAAATGCACTAATCAATGTTTGGTAAACATGACCAATTTGTAGATTTTGGTGGATTTGGAACTGGGATTTGGAGTCGTGAAAGAAGCGAAAAAGGTATGTAAGGCTTCACTCTCCCTTCTATGGCATGTCTTAGACATAATAGGCTTGAATACGAACCTCGGGGGATGATCCTATTCCTAGAAGTCCGAGATTGAAATTAACTCTTTTTCATTCAATAGGTTTGAATTAAGTTCTTCATCCTTTATGGAATAATTGCACCCACTATCTATAACTTGTCAAACGAAACCGGATTACACTAAAACCCTCATAAATGGATCCATGAAACTTATCGTATATAATTTTGGTACACGCCACCTCTATTGACCCGAGGTGGGCCCGCTACTCCCGAATTCCCTCCTTTTGTTCTATTTGACTTGTTCCGCACTAAAATTTAAGGGAAACTTTTGGTTATCATTCCGACTACTAAATAATAGTTGTTTTAACAAAATTCATTGATTTCAAAGCATGATTCTTCTCCTCCGATAGCTAGTAAATGTTTTCCAAAGTGCCCGTATTTTCCCAGAATAAAGGTTTATGGCAAAGTAAGTTTTACAACAATGACGATGAACATGTGCTACAATAACATGGATGATGTCAAGGAAGAAAATGGTTACATGATGAATACGACCATGATGATGCTATGAATAAAGGTTCCAAGTTCATGACTCCAGTGACGATATGAGAACGTTTAGCTATTTCTTGAATTCTCAACTTTATTCGTGAATAATGACTATTTTTAAAGATTCCAAGTATACGAAACGAAGTCCTATGATCCTGTTTTATGTTTTCTCATGATATTACTCTTCATTAATAGTCTCGCCTTATATTAATCGTTCCTTCAAGGTGAGGCAAGCGCCCTAGCTATTATATAATATAATCAGAGGTTTCCGACCTTACGTCACTCCGATGGTTACATGATTTTCTTGGGCTCTCCTGCATGCTTATATGACATATGTTTATGAAAAATGTATATGTACATGGGGTGGGGGAAGGGATACATGGGAAATGGGAAGGGAACCATGTTTCATTGCCACCTGGTCAGCTGGCTTATCATCCCGGATGCGGGATGCCCGGACGCGGGATTTATGGGCGAGCCGGAGTATTTCGGCGCAATGTGGGCGAGCCGACGCCGTTCGGTGCTATGATACTATGATATACTATGATATGCTATGATACTATGATACTATGATATGCTATGATACTATGATATACTATGATATGCTATGATACTATGATACACTATGATATGCTATGATACTATGATACACTATGATATGCTATGATACTATGATACACTATGATATGCTATGATATAACATGATATGACACAAATTCTATTTTCTATGTCTATGAAAAGAAATGTTCTCTTTTTCTAAAAAGGAAAAACAAGCATGCATGGTATCCGGCCTGAAAGGGGTGCCCATCACACCCTAGTGAGATCGGGGTGTGACAAAGTGGTATCAGAGCAGGTCGGTCCAAGGGTTGTCTGCAAAGTCGTGTCCGGTAGAGTCCTGTTTATGGGTGTGAAGCCGGCCACATCTATAGACAGGAGGCTGCGGGGCATCTAGGAATGGTTGACCTTCTTTCTGTCATGAGATCGTGCGATAGAGCCAAGTCATAGGACATAAGATTCCTTATGCTAATCGTTAATTTCCGTAGGCGCTCGGTATCGGCGGAAAAAGGCGAGGAATGATATGGAAGCCAAACGAGGTGAGACTGGATGGATATATTTGTTCTGTTACGTGGAGCTGAGCGCCAGACAGGAAATAGCCATACATGCAGGCGGAAGGTGAATATCAGGAATTAAAAAGGGCAAAGCAGTCATTGTAAAAAGAAAGGACGCATTACGAAAATATTTCGGAAGTTGTAAAGTTTTGGTTGGCTTTAGATCGAGTAGTAAAGGCCATGTGAGAAAGCGGACGCAAAAAATATCGACATTAAGACACCGAATTCCAGTGAAGTTTTTGGGTTAAGCGTGCCCAGGTGGGAGCAATTCTAGGATGGGTGACCCCCTGGGAAGTTTATAAGAAATTCTACATAATCGAACATCAGAGACAACAGGAGGCTGGAGCAACCTAAGGAAAACCAGAGTATATGGAATGGTTGGAGACCATAAGAAGACGTGTAGGACAAGACAGACTTGCTCAGGCGAAAAAAAAAAAACAGAAGTACATCATAGCCCTAGAATTAGGATAGGCTTGAACGGCGTTTGGACGTATTTTGTGGGCTACAAATGAAACCCCTTCATGGAAATAAGTCGGGAGACCGGGAAACCGACAATGAGTGGATAGAAGTCCGGATAATGTTTAAGGTAATATGAGAAGTTCGCACAAACTTTGAGTAGTGCGACGCCGGAAAATGGACGTATATAAAGAGAAAGAGTATGACAAAGAGAACGTTATTGGATAGCTTAAGAACGAGTATGAAGGATGGAAAATAACTTCGAAAAGGGAGCTCCCCCAAGGTGCTTATGCGACCCGGTAGGACTAGTCGAACATTCGAGGACGAATGTTCCAAGGAAGGATGTTATATCCCGCATTTTGTACGTCGGAATATTTTAAGACAATCGCGGGAAGTTAAGGGCAAGGCCATCCTTCGGTTCTGTTTGAATGCGCAAGTCGCTTATAAATACTATTGTCATGGAAATTCAAGGGCAAACTTGGAATTGGAAACTTTTATGCATGTCTTGTTGGAAAAAAATTCAAGATGGGCTATGGCCCACATGAGTGCTTGACACATGTGATTAAAAGATGACTAAGTAATCCATGGAATTCATCTTTTATTATTAGAAAAGAATTCAAGAAGCTTGGAGGGAAAGAAAAAGAAATATCTAGAAAGTTGAAGAAAAGTGGAAAAAAAAAAGAAAAGAAGGAGAAAACGTCCAAGGGTGGGGGGCCGCACATGATCAGCCATGTGCCATGGATATATATATATATATATGTGTGTGTAGTGGTCAAGAAGACCATTTCTCATCTTTTTAATTCTAGAAGAATCAAGAGAAAGGAAAGAAAAGGAAAGAAGGAGAAAAAAACGGCCAAGGAAGGGAGGGGTGGCCGAACCAGCCCCTAAAGTTGATCAAGAAAAATCTGTTTTCTCTAGCTTTCATACTAATTGAGGGGTCCTCTACGACGTGGAGTAGTTGTTGGAACAAAAAGATCATCCGTTGTTGCTAAAACTACTCCTAGCCGAAGAAAGGAAGTGAAAAGAAAGGGTAAGGATTTCATCTTTTCTTTCATATGTTATGCATGATTTAGGTGTTATGGATACTTGGTGCATGTTGTTGTAAGGTGAAGTGGATGAAAAACATGAAACCATGCATGTGTTGTGTGTGGCCGTGTACTTGAGGTATATTATGGAAGTGATGAACTAATTTATTTAGCATGTTGGATTGTTGTATTGTGGACATTAGAGCATATTGTAATATGTTGAAATAAATGAAATTCATAAAGTTGTGTGTGAGTAGTGTTGTAGCCGAATATGGGCTGATTTGGAGAATTAACATGACGTTAATGTGATTTCTTGAATTTATGGAAATAACGTTGTAAACATGTGGATTATTGACATAGGTTATGAATTTGGAAGGAAAGGAATGAGTTGTTGATGTTCTCTTAAACTTAGGTGATTTCGGGTTTTATGGTGTAATGGATGGGTTGTTAGAATATTATATGGATTGCTTGAAACGTTCTTAAATCATGTTTGAATGGTTTCGGACTAATAATTGAACGTACGATCAATAATGCGAGTTTGAATGCATATAGCTTATTTGAAGGTGAATGAAAGGAAGTTGAATGGAATATTGAAATGTTGTTAGAATGATTGTTTGTATTGTTGTTGGTTTGGCCGGGTTGAATTCCCGGATTGTTGTTGATTGAAAATGGCCAAGTTGAACTTGGCGGGATGGAGTAGTTACAAGGGAAATGCTGCCGAAATTTCGGTAGGCAAGTGTACCTTAAGATTCAATCACTAAAGGCTTCTAACCAAGATTTGGTAAATGTGACCATTTGTAGATTTTTGGCGGATTTGGAGCTCGAATTTGGAGAAGCATAAGAAGCGGAAAAGGTATGTAAGGCTTCACCCTTCTTTCTATGGCATGTCTTAGACGTACTAAGTCGACCACGTGTCCCGGGGATCATTCCCTTTCTCGGAATCTAAGATTGAAAATAGTTACTATTCATTCAGTAGAATTGAATTAGAACTTGCGCGAAATGTCGGAAAAACTTCTTTAACATCCAGAACTTACCCAAATAAGACTCGACTACTCTAAGACCCTCCCAAGTGACGCCATGAACTGTAATATACGTAAATTTGATACGCCGCCTCGTTTGACTCGAGGTGGGCCCACTATTCCCGAATTCTCTCCTATTGTTCCATTTAGCTTATTTTCATTCTATAATTTAAGGAAACTTTTGGACATCTTTTCGACTATTAAATAAGAGTTGTTTTTAACTAAACCCTCGACCCCAAGGTATGATCTTCTTCACTAAAAGATTGCAAGTGTTTTCCAAAACATACATTTTTCTTTAAAAACTAAGCTTCACAATATTTTCTTTCTTTACTAAAAGTTTACAAGTGTTTTTCAAAATATACATTTTTCTTTAAAAACTAAGTTTTACAATATTGCCAATTTTTATGATCTAAACAATGACTACGATCCTATGACGACCATGGATCTATAATGTCTAAGATCCTACGACGACTATGTTCCTATGATGACTATGATGCCTATGATTCTACGATGACTATGATCCTATGATGGCCATGATTCTATGATGACTACGATGATGTCAGCTATGCTATGTTTATAACCCGATATGCTATGACATGTCCTATGTTGATAGTCTCGCCTTATAATTATCGTCCCTTCAAGGTGAGACAAAGCGGCCATGATTACTCCATAAAGCGATCGGAGGGTTCCGACCTTACGTCACTCCGATAAGTACCTGATTTTTCTTGGGCTCCCCTGCATGCTATGGTGTATATATATATATCTATGTATAAAAATGTATTTGGGGGAAAGCGGGAAAAAGGCGAGAGCGCTATGAGCGCCGGGTTACTCACGGTGCATGTATCCGTACTTGACTTGATATCATCCCGGACGCGGGATGCCGGACGCGGGAATTATACTATGTGGGCAGGCCGATATATTCGGTGCTATGATATACTATGCTATGCTATGATACTATGACATACTACGCTATGCCATGATACTATGATACCCTATGCTATGCTATGATACTGTGTTATGACATAAACTCTATTTTCTGTGTCTAAGAAAAGAAATGTTCTTTTTCAAAAAAAAAAAAAAAAAAAGAAAACAAGCATGCATGGCATCCGCCCCTATGGGGTCCTTATATGCACAGGTTACTCGGTTATCCTACGATATGTTCTATGTTTCTATGCAGACACCGTCCCTATGTACAGGTTATCCCTTTACCTCACGACATGGAATCTTGTTATTATTCATGCTTATATCTTTTACTATGTTGCTATGCCTTACATACTCGGTACATTGTTCGTACCGACCCCCTCTTCTTCGGGGGCTGCGTTTCATGCGCGCGGTACACCCGGATGATCGACGCTATCATAGACGATGTTCCGGCGGAGTTGGCATCTCCATTTGCTCGGAGGATTGCCGGGTCAAAGGCCCTATGCTATGATATCATGTCCAAGTTAGAGACTTTGCGGACGTAGTCGTGGGTTTCGAGAATCGATTTGTACTACGATACAAGTCCCGTATAGTTACATATTTTATTTGATTCTAAAGCGAAAGGTTTATTTCGGTGACCTTATTATGCATACTTGACGTAGAGTTTTCAAAAAAAAAAAAAATTTAGTACGTAGGAAGAGTCAGTGGGTTCGCTCGGCTCCGGTTACGGGGTCGGGTGCCCATCACACCCTAGTGAGATCGGGGTGTGACAAAGTGGTATCGAAGCGAGGTCGGTCCAAGGGTTGTACGCAAAGTCGTGTCCGGTAGAGTCCGTTTATGGGTGTGAAGCCGGCCACATCTATAGACGGGAGGCGCGGGGCATCTAGGAATGGTTGACCTTCTTTCTGTCATGAGATCGTGCGATAGAGCCAAGTCATAGGACATAAGATTCCTTATGCTAATCGTTAATTTCCGTAGGCGCCCGGTATCGGCGGAAAAAGGCGAGGAATGATATGGAAGCCAAACGAGGTGAGGCTTGGATGGATATATTTGTTGTTACGTGGAGCCGAGCGCCGGACAGAAATAGCCATACATGCGGGCGGAAGGTGAATATCGGGGAATTAAAAAGGGCAAAGCAGTCATTGTAAAAGAAAGGACGTATTACGAAAATATTTCGGAAGTTGTAAAGTTTTGGTTGGCTTTAGATCGAGTAGTAAAGGCCATGTGAGAAAGCGGACGCAAAAAATATCGACATTAAGACACCGAATTCCAGTGAAGTTTTTGGGTTAAGCGTGCCCAGGTGGGAGCAATTCTAGGATGGGTGACCCCCTGGGAAGTTTATAAGAAATTCTACATAATCGAACATCAGAGACAACAGGAGGCTGGAGCAACCTAAGGAAAACCAGAGTATATGGAATGGTTGGAGACCATAAGAAGACGTGTAGGACAAGACAGACTTGCTCAGGCGAAAAAAAAAACAGGAAGTACATCATAGCCCTAGAATTAGGATAGGCTTGAACAGCGTTTGGACGTATTTTGTGGGCTACAAATGAAACCCCCTTCATGGAAATAAGTCAGGGAGACCGGGAAACCGACAATGAGTGGATAGAAGTCTGGATAATGTTTAAGGTAATATGAGAAGTTCGCACAAACTTTGAGTAGTGCGACGCCAGAAAATGGACGTATATAAAGAGAAAGAGTATGACAAAGAGAACGTTATTGGATAGCTTAAGAACGAGTATGAAGGATGGAAAATAACTTCGAAAAGGAGCTCCCCCAAGGTGCTTATGCGACCGGTAGGACTAGTCGAACATTCGAGGACGAATGTTCCAAAGGGGGAAGGATGTTATATCCCGCATTTTGTACGTCGGAATATTTTAAGACAATCGCGGGAAGTTAAGGGCAAGGCCATCCTTCGGTTCTGTTTGAATGCGCAAGTCGCTTATAAATACTATTGTCATGGAAATTCAAGGGCAAACTTGGAATTGGAAACTTTTATGCATGTCTTGTTGGAAAAAAATTCAAGATGGGCTATGGCCCACATGAGTGCTTGACACATGTGATTAAAAGATGACTAAGTAATCCATGGAATTCATCTTTTATTATTAGAAAAGAATTCAAGAAGCTTGGAGGGAAAGAAAAAGAAATATCTAGAAAGTTGAAGAAAAGTGGAAAAAAAAAAAAGAAGGGAGAAAACGTCCAAGGGTGGGGGCTGCACATGATCAGCCATGTGCCATGGATATACATATATATATGTGTGTGTAGTGGTCAAGAAGACCATTTCTCATCTTTTTAATTCTAGAAGAATCAAGAGAAAGGAAAGAAAAGGAAAGAAGGAGAAAAAAACGGCCAAGGAAGGGAGGGGCTGGCCGAACCAGCCCCTAAAGTTGATCAAGAAAAATCTGTTTTCTCTAGCTTTCATACTAATTGAGGGGTCCTCTACGACGTGGAGTAGTTGTTGGAACAAAAAGATCATCCGTTGTTGCTAAAACTACTCCTAGCCGAAGAAAGGAAGTGAAAAGAAAGGGTAAGGATTTCATCTTTTCTTTCATATGTTATGCATGATTTAGGTGTTATGGATACTTGGTGCATGTTGTTGTAAGGTGAAGTGGATGAAAAACATGAAACCATGCATGTGTTGTGTGTGGCCGTGTACTTGAGGTATATTATGGAAGTGATGAACTAATTTATTTAGCATGTTGGATTGTTGTATTGTGGACATTAGAGCATATTGTAATATGTTGAAATAAATGAAATTCATAAAGTTGTGTGTGAGTAGTGTTGTAGCCGAATATGGGCTGATTTGGAGAATTAACATGACGTTAATGTGATTTCTTGAATTTATGGAAATAACGTTGTAAACATGTGGATTATTGACATAGGTTATGAATTTGGAAGGAAAGGAATGAGTTGTTGATGTTCTCTTAAACTTAGGTGATTTCGGGTTTTATGGTGTAATGGATGGGTTGTTCCGAATATTATATGGATTGCTTGAAACGTTCTTAAATCATGTTTGAATGGTTTCGGACTAATAATTGAACGTACGATCAATAATGCGAGTTTGAATGCATATAGCTTATTTGAAGGTGAATGAAAGGAAGTTGAATGGAATATTGAAATGTTGTTAGAATGATTGTTTGTATTGTTGTTGGTTTGGCCGGGTTGAATTCCCGGATTGTTGTTGATTGAAAATGGCCAAGTTGAACTTGGCGGGATGGAGTAGTTACAAGGGAAATCTTTGCCGAAATTTCGGTAGGCAAGTGTACCTTAAGATTCAATCACTAAAGGCTTCTAACCAAGATTTGGTAAATGTGACCATTTGTAGATTTTTGGCGGATTTGGAGCTCGAATTTGGAGAAGCATAAGAAGCGGAAAAGGTATGTAAGGCTTCACCCTTCTTTCTATGGCATGTCTTAGACGTACTAAGTCGACCACGTGTCCGGGGATCATTCCCTTTCTCGGAATCTAAGATTGAAAATAGTTACTATTCATTCAGTAGAATTGAATTAGAACTTGCGCGAAATGTCGGAAAAACTTCTTTAACATCCAGAACTTACCCAAATAAGACTCGACTACTCTAAGACCCTCCCAAGTGACGCCATGAACTGTAATATACGTAAATTTGATACGCCGCCTCGTTTGACTCGAGGTGGGCCCACTATTCCCGAATTCTCTCCTATTGTTCCATTTAGCTTATTTTCATTCTATAATTTAAGGAAACTTTTGGACATCTTTTCGACTATTAAATAAGAGTTGTTTTTAACTAAACCCTCGACCCCAAGGTATGATCTTCTTCACTAAAAGATTGCAAGTGTTTTCCAAAACATACATTTTTCTTTAAAAACTAAGCTTCACAATATTTTCTTTCTTTACTAAAAGTTTACAAGTGTTTTTCAAAATATACATTTTTCTTTAAAAACTAAGTTTTACAATATTGCCAATTTTTATGATCTAAACAATGACTACGATCCTATGACGACCATGGATCTATAATGTCTAAGATCCTACGACGACTATGTTCCTATGATGACTATGATGCCTATGATTCTACGATGACTATGATCCTATGATGGCCATGATTCTATGATGACTACGATGATGTCAGCTATGCTATGTTTATAACCCGATATGCTATGACATGTCCTATGTTGATAGTCTCGCCTTATAATTATCGTCCCTTCAAGGTGAGACAAAGCGGCCATGATTACTCCATAAA
The DNA here is from genome assembly GCF_029784015.1 of Lycium ferocissimum. Classification (NCBI taxonomy): domain Eukaryota; kingdom Viridiplantae; phylum Streptophyta; class Magnoliopsida; order Solanales; family Solanaceae; genus Lycium; species Lycium ferocissimum. The sequence continues at coordinate 24,361 of NW_026725591.1, forward strand.
GCGATCGGAGGGTTCCGACCTTACGTCACTCCGATAAGTACCTGATTTTTCTTGGGCTCCCCTGCATGCTATGGTGTATATATATATATCTATGTATAAAAATGTATTTGGGGAAACTGGGAAAAAGGGCAGAGCGAGCGCTATGAGCGCTGGGTTACTCACGGTGCATGTATCCGTACTTGACTTGATATCATCCCGGACGCGGGATGCCGGACGCGGGAATTATACTATGTGGGCAGCCGATATATTCGGTGCTATGATATACTATGCTATGCTATGATACTATGACATACTACGCTATGCCATGATACTATGATACCCTATGCTATGCTATGATACTGTGTTATGACATAAACTCTATTTTCTGTGTCTAAGAAAAGAAATGTTCTTTTTCAAAAAAAAAAAAAAAAAAGAAAACAAGCATGCATGGCATCCGCCCCTATGGGGTCCTTATATGCACAGGTTACTCGGTTATCCTACGATATGTTCTATGTTTCTATGCAGACACCGTCCCTATGTACAAAAGTTATCCCTTTACCTCACGACATGGAATCTTGTTATTATTCATGCTTATATCTTTTACTATGTTGCTATGCCTGCCTTACATACTCAGTACATTGTTCGTACTGACCCCCTCTTCTTCGGGGGGCTGCGTTTCATGCCGCGCAGGTACACCCAGATGATCAGACGCTATCATAGACGATGTTCCAGCGGAGTTGGCATCTCCATTTGCTCTGGAGGATTGCCGGGTCAAAGGCCCTATGCTATGATATCATGTCCAAGTTAGAGACTTTGCGACGAGTCGTGGGTTTCGAGAATCGGCTTGTACTACGATACAAGTCCGTATAGTTACATATTTTATTTGATTCTAAAGGTTTAAAGAAAGGTTTATTTCAAAAAAAAAAATTTAGTACGTAGGAAGAGTCAGTGGGTTCGCTCGGCTCCGGTTACGGGGGTCGGGTGCCCATCACACCCTAGTGAGATCGGGGGTGTGACAAAGTGGCGAGGGTCGATATTATGCGTTTATGGGTACTTGACGTAGAGTTTTCATAGGAAAAAAAAAATTTAGTATCGTAGGGAGTAGACAACAGGAGGCGGAGCAACCTAAGGAAAACCGTAGTATATGGAATGGTTGGAGACCATAAGAAGACGTGTAGGACAAGAAGACTTGCTCGGGCGAAAAAAAAAAAACGGGGAAGTACATCATAGCCCTAGAATTAGGATAGGCTTGAACAGCGTTTGGACGTATTTTGTGGGCTACAAATGAAACCCCCTTCATGGAAATAAGTCAGGGAGACCGGGAAACCGACAATGAGTGGATAGAAGTCTGGATAATGTTTAAGGTAATATGAGAAGTTCGCACAAACTTTGAGTAGTGCGACGCCAGAAAATGGACGTATATAAAGAGAAAGAGTATGACAAAGAGAACGTTATTGGATAGCTTAAGAACGAGTATGAAGGATGGAAAATAACTTCGAAAAGGGAGCTCCCCCAAGGTGCTTATGCGACCCGGTAGGACTAGTCGAACATTCGAGGACGAATGTTCCAAAGGGGGGGAAGGATGTTATATCCCGCATTTTGTACGTCGGAATATTTTAAGACAATCGCGGGAAGTTAAGGGCAAGGCCATCCTTCGGTTTTGTTTGAATGCGCAAGTCGCTTATAAATATTATTGTCATGGAAATTCAAGGGCAAACTTGGAATTGGAAACTTTTATGCATGTCTTGTTGGAAAAAATTCAAGATGGGCTATGGCCCACATGAGTGCTTGACACACGTGATTAAAAGATGACTAGTAATCCATGGAATTCATCTTTTATTATTATAAAAGAATTCAAGAAGCTTGGAGGGAAAGAAAAAGAAATATCTAGAAAGTTGAAGAAAAGTGGAAAAAAAAGAAGGAGAAAACGTCCAAGGGTGGGGGCTGCACATGATCAGCCATGTGCCATGGATATACATATATATATGTGTGTGTAGTGGTCAAGAAGACCATTTCTCATCTTTTTAATTCTAGAAGAATCAAGAGAAAGGAAAGAAAAGGAAAGAAGGAGAAAAAAACGGCCAAGGAAGGGAGGGGTCGAACCACCCCTAAAGTTGATCAAGAAAAATCTGTTTTCTCTAGCTTTCATACTAATTGAGGGTACTCTACGACGTGGAGTAGTTGTTGGAACAAAAAGATCACCCGTTGTTGCTAAAACTACTCCTAGCCGAAGAAAGGAAGTGAAAAGAAAGGGTAAGGATTTCATCTTTTCTTTCATATGTTATGAATGATTTAGGTGTTATGGATACTTGGTGCATGTTGTTGTAAGGTGAAGTGGATGAAAAACATGAAACCATGCATGTGTTGTGTGTGGCCGTGTACTTGAGGTATATTATGGAAGTGATGAACTAATTTATTTAGCATGTTGGATTGTTGTATTGTGGACATTAGAGCATATTGTAATATGTTGAAATAAATGAAATTCATAAAGTTGTGTGTGAGTAGTGTTGTAGCCGAATATGGGCTGATTTGGAGAATTAACATGACGTTAATGTGATTTCTTGAATTTATGGAAATAACGTTGTAAACATGTGGATTATTGACATAGGTTTATAACTGTGCTATTAATGTTAATGCTAAGCATGAAAAAAAATACGATAATGTTCATACGACCCACTTAGTGATAAGAATACGACACGAGATAAGAGGTGCTCGGTATAAGTATCGGGTACCCGTCGCGGCCCTAGTTGGGTCGTGACAGAAGTGGTATCAGAGTAGGCGGTCCTAGGGGTTTGTCTACGAGCCGTGTCCGGTAGAGTCCCGTTTATGGGTGTAGCGCGCCACACTTATAAATGTGAGGTCGTGTGGCATTTAGGAAATTTGACCTTCCTTGTATTCTAGATCGTGCGATAGAGCTATAACGAGAGGTTTCTCTTTTTCCTAATCTAGTGTTACATTTTCAGCGACGCCTGAGAAGATGAAACCAACAGCCGTCGAGAAGGGTAAGATAGCAGCAGAAAGGCGGATTGGACGGGAGCCGCCGATAAATATTGAAGAGGGTGAATCCCATGACGAGGCCTCCTCTCGTGCTATTCGCACTCCGCCGATATTGGGGAGCAAGAAGGAGCTCCCACTCAGCCTCCGGCCCTCCAAGCTTCCCCCACCTGAGGCTCCAATTCAGGAAATGAGACAGGCTATCCTTCTGTTAACTCAAGTAGTAGCCACTCAGGCTCAACAACAGGGCGTGGGATTCGGTGATAGGGGTCGCAGAAAAAGGGCTAGAAGGGAGTACAGAGGGAGACGTCACGGGGGCATTCCGGGTACTCGGGGACCGGATCGGAGTGCCGTAGTTTCGGGGTCCCGGCATAGAGCCGACTTCCGCGCACGGGGTTACCCCAACCGCGGTGCGCGCGATGTGACAGGCCACACTGCGACAAAGTGTTACTTAGATACGGGTGCTTGTTTTTAGTCCGCGGTCGGATGACCATTTGACGCGCGCGCCGCGGAGGTATGATAGAGACCAAGCTCGGCCCCGCCGGCCGAGGTCAAGGCTATGGAGTTTTGGGTTCCCGGATAGCGGCGAGTCTAGCCGTAAGAGACCACCCGTATCACGATGCCTTCGTCTGCCGAGATTACATGCAGGGCCGTGTCGCGCGGGTACAGGTGCTTGTTATGCCTGTGCCAGGTTGGGTCATTTTATGCGCGACTGCCCATCTCGACGTGGCAAAAGTAGGGTTCAGCCCACGAGAGTAGTAGTCAACCCACCATCATTGGTGCGCCCTCCAGTGCAAAGGTCCCAGATATCAGCAGACTGTAATAGAGACCGAGAAGGTATACCCAGTTCGAGTGGACCCCAGCATCATACCTATGCGCTAGCTGGCCGACAGGATCCTGAGCTATCCCCTGATGTCGTACCAGGTATATTATTAGTATTTTTTTTCTATAATGTATATGCATCAACTGATTTAGGTTTTACGATGTTATATATCTTGCGCCTTATATTGCTGAGCGTATTGGGTTGAAACCCGAGCCAAATCAGACGAGTTGGGACGTCTCCGCCACTAGTGCGAATTTAGAAACCCCGGATGAGAGATAATCATATTTTTGGATGGGGATGAATAGTGAAGATTTGAACAGGGGCGACAGGGTAATAGTATGGTCAGGAAAGTGAAGATAGGAGTGGGACCCGTCGTGAGGACGTTTTGGAAGTGGTTAGAAACTCTATAGAAGTCGTGTAGGTTGGGACGGACTGGACTAGCAGAAAGGGGAGAAGGACATGTTAGACCTAAATTGGACCAGGACAATTCAAGTTTCAATAAGAAGGACTTATTAACTCAGGGCCAGCGTTCAGAGCGAAGTTAATTGGCTCACGGCCTACAAGTATCCTGGGCTTCCAAGATGGATATGTTAAGCGACATGTGAGGCATCTATGGAGGAGACCTCCCAAAGTATCATAATATACCGCGGAAGTCGAGTTCAACATTCGAGGACGAATGTTCTAAAGGGGAGGATGTTATATCCGCATTTTGTGCAATCGGATAATTCAAGACAATTGCGGGAGGACGACAAGCAAGGCCCTATTTTTATTTTGTTAAGTTTATGAATGGCTTATGAAGCATTTAGAAGCGAATTATTAAGAAAGGCCAAGGGCATAAAGGGAAATTCGCAATATGCCTCGTGGAATTATGGAGGAAGACGAAGGGTAAATTTGGAATTTGGGAAATAATTTTTCATGAATTGTATGGAAAAAAAAAAAGAGAAGTGGGCTAGGGTTTGGGCCATGTTGGCCATCCACCCTACTTGATGGGCCAAGCCCATGTTGGATTAAAATCCATGGGATTAAAAGAAGACTAAGTCTTCTAAATAATCCCATAATCTTCTAGACATTTCAAGAGGAATTAAAGAGCAAGAAAGAAGGAGAAACCTCCCAAGGCCATTCGGCCCTTTGAGAAAAAAAACCGAAGAGAAAAAAAAAAGAAAGAGAAAGAAAGAAAGTTTCCAACTTGTTCTTCATAGCCAAACAATCCCTTGAAGGGTTCTTAACATAGTGAAGAGTTCTTTGGAGCAAGGGGAACACAAATCTTGACAAGTTTGCAATTGTAGCCAAGTGAAGATTCAAAGTAAAAAGAGGTAAGATTTGAACTTTTTCTTGTATATTATGAATGCTCAAGTGTGTTGTGGAGTATAAAGATGGATGAAATTCATGTGCTATGGAGGTGTGTGTGTGTGGCCGTGACTTGCATGGCCAAGCCGTGAGTGTGTGTATTGTATGTTGTGTTGCATGGAAGATTGAGTTAATTCCATGTTGTGTATTGGTGCATGTTGTAGTGTACAAAAATGGATGGAATTCATGAAGAATATGAATATAGGGGTGTGGCCGTGCATGTATATGTGTGTGTAGAAATCATGTGCTAATTATTTTATTTAGTGTTTGGTTGTTATTGTTGTGAATGTTATGTTGATAATGGAAGTTGAATGATTTTGGGAGGACGTAGTTGTGTATGCTTGATGTTGGCCGTGTAGTGGTGGTGTGGAAGAAAATGAGTCAATTTTATTTCATGTTTTGGTTGTTGTTGTGTTGTGGATTCTATATTGCCAATAAAAGTTTAATAATCTTAGTAAAATGGTCGAGGTTGGAGACTTGTGGTTGAAGTTTATGTAAATGGAATATTATGTTCTTACTTGTATGGAAGACAATGATATTAGTGTGGTGATGTTGAAACATATATTATAAGGTTGCTATTGTTTTTATTGGAGTTGGAAGGTTTTGAAAGAAGTAGTAAACTGAGTGAGTTGTTATAACATATCTTGGATTGAAATTGGAAGTTGTCAGTATGGTTGTGATATTATGATTGATAGTTTGGCCGGGTTGAATTTCCGGATTATTGTTGATGAGAATTGGCTAAGATGATTTTTGGGAATGAAGAGGTGTGTTTTTAAAGTTGTGAAGAATTGAATTGAATTTGAATTGAATTTGAATTGAATTTGAATTGAATTTGAATTGAATTTGAATTTTGGCTAGAATAATTGTTGGTATTGTTGATAGTCGGCCGGGTTAAATTTCCCCGGAGTTGTTATTTAAATTGGCCAAGGGTTCGGGGGTGGTATATTTAGGAATTTCCAAATTTCCAATAAGTAAATGATTAAAAGGTTAAGAAAGTATATTTTAATCTAACGATAGGTTGATCTTCTTAATGTAGACTAACAAGGGGGAACAAGGGTAGCTGTAAGGCGCGGCCCGGGTATGTTAAGGCTCGCCCTTTTTTTTTTCCATGGATGAATCATAATAAATGTGTTAAATGTTTATATAACCCCCCTATTTTCAAAAGATAGGCAAAAAAGGGCCAAAGAATGATTTTTCCTTTTCTTAAGGTTTACAAATTTTTTTAAAAATATTCTTTTTTTCCCCAAAAAATCTAAGTTTTATGTTTTTGATAGTTTTTACACAAAACGACACTATGGTTTTATGGTGACGATGAAGACCCCCATAGGAAACCCGATGAATATGTTCCCCATGAATACGAATATAAAATTTAAGCTTTTTTGGATAATGACTATTTTAAAGGTTTAAAAGATAGAAATGATATTTTTCCCCTTTTTTTATTTTTTCCCGGATGTACCTTGATTGATAGTCCCCCTTTGCCCCTTAAATAAAAAGCGCCCTGATTATTCCATGTAACGGAGGTTAACCTTACGCACTCCAACGGATACGACCTTTGGGCTCTTGCTTTTATTTTGACAGATACAGTATGACACATATTTTATAGTAGGGGGGAAGAGGGGAAAAGGGCGCGCATGGGCCCCCCGGGTAGTGAGAAGATATATACCCCCCGGACGCGGGAGGGAGCGGGATTTTGGTTAAATGGATCGGAGCCACCCCCTTTATGGTATGCTCATTTTTCTTTATAATGAAAAGATGTTTTCAAAGAAAGAATACGCATGATATACAATGGATCGGGGACGTTCCGCGAAGAAGGAGGGGGCCGCACTTTGGGGAAAGAAGGGATGGGGGCCGCACGTTTCGCGATAGTTTTGGATCGGGGCACGTTCCGGGATTAAGAGCATGATTCCGCCTTGGGCCCCCCCAACTTACGTTGGCCCTACATGACACGCTCCATATGAGATACTCTTTCAAAGTTTATTTTTCTACCATGTTCCTTTCTGCCAATACTCGACATGTTCCCCCCCTCTTCTTCGGGGGTTTTTCCCCCCGGGACCCCCGGCGTAGGGCCGGCGATGAGTCCCGAATTGGCAACCCCAAATTTTCCCGGGAGTGTCGCCGAGTCGGCATGTTATGGCGTTTGTCCGGTTAGAGATTTTCGAATAGTGGGGGGGTTGGGGAGTCAATTACTATGATACAAGTTTTTTGTTAATTTTATTTGATTTGGGAAAGGTTTTTTCACAACCTTTGGCATATTTCGAGAGTTTAAAAAAAAAAAAAAAAAATTTTAGACGTAGTAAGAGTCGTGCCCTGGCCCCGTTAGGGGTCGGGTGCCCATCACACCTTGGGAGAGGGGGTTTGACAAAGTGGTATCAAAAGGGTGGTCCAAGGGGCCCGAAAAGTCGGCCGGGGAGAGTCCCGATGGGGGGGCCCGGGCCCAAACATTTATAAAAGGGGGCCCGCGGGGTTTGGAAGGGACCTTCCATCTTAGACCGATGAGCCAAGAAAAGGAAATAAGATTCCTTCATTAATGTTTTTTCCGGGGGAAAGCGACGAAGAAAGGCAAAGGGATAAAGTAAAAAGAGGGAGCGGGATGGATGTATTTGTTCTTTACGTGGAGTGGGCCCAGGGAAATAGTCTACATAAAGGAAGGTAAACATTGGGAACAAAAAAGGGGCAAAGGTTTGTGAAGAAAGGACGTTTACAAAATGCCAAGTTGTAAAGTTTTGTTTGGGCTTCGGACGAGTAAAAGGCCATGTAAAAAAGCGGACGCGAAAATATCGAATTGGGGCCCCAAACCTGAATTTTTTGTTCGGTGGGGGAGCAATTTAAGGGGCCCCCGGGAATTTTAAAGAAATTCAACATATTTAGACATAGAGACGTTGAGGAGTAACCTGGGGAAACAAAGAAGGGATGGTAAACTAAGAGGATGCGAAGACAAGGCGGCCCCCCGGAAGGGCGGGGGGGGAACCTCGGGAATTAGGATGGCAAATTTTGAACGTATTTTTGGGGGTAGTTAATAGTAATTATACATATGTATATATAAGGTGTAGAATCCAAAAGTGATCGTATTTGGGAAAGACCGCAAACCAAAGCGATACGAAAGGTTTTATAAAAAGGGGTAAAGTTCGAGGGGGTAAATGGTACAAGTGTGGGTGCTATTATTATTATTCACATAGATTAGATTGGGAAGGGATAAGGGAAAAATAAATGGATAATGGGGTAGGTACCCAAAAAGGGGGGAACGGGGAGAAAATGGGGGGAGATAGGAATGGGGAGTGTGTTTGGATGAACGTTTTAGTTAAAAGAGATCCATTAAAGTAAAATTTGAAGGTCGGGGGAAAACCCACAAGGTGGGAACCGGGTAATGTTTAAAGTAATATGAGAAATTCGCAAAACTTTGAGAAAGGACGCCGAGAAAAGGGCGATAGAAGAAAAGTATAAAAGAGAACGGTATTGGGTAGCAAAGCTAATATGAAGGATGGAAAATAACCCGGGGGCTCCCCCCAGGGCAGAGACTCTGGGGTTTGTTGAACATTCGAGGCAATGTTCTAAAGGGGGATGTTACCCTCGCATTTTTTCACATTTGAATATCCCGAGTTAATGGGGGAAGTTAAGGATAAGACCATGTTCTAAAATAATTTTAATGTCGGAGTTGTTAGGAATATTATTTTGAATATTGGTATTTGGAAATATGGGGAAGGGGAAGAAGAAATTCGAAAATGGGGAAAATAATTTGGGAAAGGGTTTGGGACAAAATGGTAATATTGTGAAAGCCAAGGGGCAAAAAGGTAATTTCACAGATTTCAAAAATTTTATGAAGGGGCCCTAAGGCCATTTAAAAAAAGGAAAAATGATAAAATAATAAAGTCATCTTTATTTTAATAAAAAAAAGTCAAAAAAAAAAAAGAAAATTTGAGAAAAAAAAAAGAAAAAGGGAGGGGAGTCCCCTCACATGCTGCAAAGGGCATAAAACCCAAAAATATGGTCATCTTTTGTTAGGAGAGTAAGAGAAAGAAAAAAAAAAAGAAAAAAAAAAAAAAAAAGAAGAGAAGGGGGAGGGTTCGGCCAAACATGGCCTAGGGAGAGTGAAGGGGGAAAAAATTTTTTTTCCTTGTTTCCAAGCAAATGAAACGTCCTTACAACATGGAAGATTCATTTGGGAAAAAGAAAATCATTCAGTGTAAAGTTCATATCTTGTATGGAAAGTTGAAGAAAAAGGTAAGAACCAATTTTCTTTTAAGTGTTATGAATGTTTTGGGTTTAAGAAATGGAGAAACATATGAAAATATGTGTGTTGCATGTTTTTTTAATATAGTGTTATGTTGAAGTGGGGTAAAATATTTTTAAATTTTATTGTTTGGGGGATGTTGGTTTGAGCCCTGAATTGTGTTATGGATTTGTCTGGTGTTGTGTTGTGTTGCATGGAAAAAAATGAATAAATTTCGTTCTAGTTGTTAAAATGAGAGGAGGGGAAAAGCATGAAAATTTTAGGGAAAATTTTTGTAACCGAATAGTAGGCATTTGGTGTTAAGGTAAAAGATTTAAAAGACATTTTAGTTGTTGTCGAGGGCTGTAAGGAAAGAAGGGGTTTTTTAAAGCTATGTACAGAATGACAATGGGCGTATGGGTTGTTGAAATAGAAGGTTTCGGGTGGAAGGTTTGATTAATTTTAAAAATAGTAAATTAATTGTTTAATTGAATTGAATTGAATTGGGTATTAAAAGGACAGAATAATTGTTGGTATTGTTGATAGTTTGGGCCCCGGGTTTAATTCCCGGATTTTTGTTGATTTAAAATTTGGCCGGGAGACTTGAAACGGGAACGCAAATTTCGACATAAAAAATGTACGAAAGGTTAAGACAAGATATGTTGATGAACCCAATGTGCTCTTCTTTGAACAACAAGTTGGGAAACAAGCGTAGCTGTAAGGCGCGGCGGGATGTTGGTCGTCCCTTTTTTTCCATGGAGAATCCAAAAAGAAAGTGTTAAATGTTTATATGGCCCCATTTTCAAAAGATAGGCAAATTACCAAAGAATGATTTTCCTTTTTTAAAGGGTTTTCAAATGTTTTTTAAAAAAATTATTTTTCTCCAAAATCAAGTTTTATGTTTTTTTATAGTTTTTACACAAAAAAAAATAGTTTTAGGTGACGATGAAGATGCCCAAAAAAACGCTATGATAATAGTTCCCTTAATACGACGAATGAAATGTTAAAAATTTTTTTGGGTAAACTTTTTAAAGGTTTCAAAATATATGAAATGATATGTTATGACCCCGTTTTATGTTTTCCCGATGCTAGTTGATTGAAGTCTCGCCTTATAATTGTCCCTTCAAGGGAGACAAAACGCCCTATTATTTAAAAGTAATCGGAGGTTACCACCCCCGTCACTCCGACGGATACGACCTTTCTTTGGGGGCCCCGTGCTTACATATAATGCCCTGTACATGTATAAGTACACGTATATGTATAGTATAGGGGGAAAAGGGGAAAAGGGGGTATAGGCGCCGCCACCGATATGGAGAATGATAGGGGAACGCCCCGGGGCGCGGGGTGCCCGACGCGGGGCAAGTGGTTAAATGGACCCCGCCGGGAATATGGTATGCTCTATTTTCTTTATATATGAAAAGAGATGTTTTCAAAGAAAGAATACATTATATACAAAAGGACGGGGGGCACGTTCCGGTGAATGGGTCGGGCCCACGTTCCGGAAATTATAGGATCGGGCCGCCGTTTCCCGGAATAATGGGTCGGGGCCGTTCCGAAATAGCATGATTCCGCCAAGAGGCACCCATACTTACGTTACGGCCCTTAAAACACGCTCCATATGTAGATACTCTCTTACAGACATCTCTCTTTTCATACCATGTTCGTTCATGCCCCAATACCGGATTACCTCCGATTTCTTGGGGGGGCCCTTTTATGCCGGCAAAACCGGACGAAGGCCGGGCGAGATGCCCCGGGGGGCAACTCCAATCATTCCGGGGCCCAGCGCGGTATGTTATGGCGTCGTGGTTAGAGACTTTCGACATGTCGTGGGTTGGGGGTCAACGTACTATGATACAAGTTTTTAAATACATATTTTTCTTGATTTAAAAAAAGAAAGGGAATTTTTTAAAAAAACCCATTATGCATATTTGATAAAAAAAAAAAAAAAAAAAATTTTTAAGTAGTGGGGTGGTTCGTCGGGTCCAAAGGGGGGGGGTGCCCATCACACCTTTTAAAATCGGGGGGACAAAATTTAGTGCTAAGAAGGTTGGGTGGGCCCTGACTTTCATAACCAAAGGGGTGTTTTGTTGTTTCATGGAAGATTGAGTTAATTCCATTTGTGTGTTGGTAATTTTTGTTTTGGTAGGTTTTTTAGTAAATAAAGATTTAATGGTTTAGAATTGAAAGTTTGGTTGTGGACTTTATGTTACAAATAAAAACTTGATAATCTTAGAGAAGTTGGTAGTAAGGTTGTTTTGAAACTTATGCTAATTGAAAAAAATTCTTGCATGCTGAAATAAAGAGACTTTTGATATTGTTGGTGTTGAATTATTAAGTTGTTATTGCTTTTATTGAAGTTGGGGTCAAGGAAGTAGTATATTGTTTGAGTTTTATAACGTATCGGATTAAAATGGAATTTGTTGTATGGTTGCGATATTATGTTTGATATTTTGGCCGGGGAATTCCGGATTTTTTGGGATGAAAATTTGGCCAAGATGATTTTTGGGAATGATGTATTTACGGGGGAAGTTCGAAATTTCGGTAGCCAAGTGTCATTAAAACAATTCTTTGCCAATCAATTTTTGGGAAACATGCCCAAAAAGGATTTTCGGTTTTGAAACCCCAAATTTTGGAATAGCAAAAGGAGGGAAAAGGTAGAAAGGCTTCCCCTTTTTTTCTTGGCATGTCTTAGATGTAATAGGCTTGGACAGGGGCCCGGGGACTTTTTATTCCTGGGAATCCGCACCTAAAGTTTCCCTTTTTCATTTAGTAGAATTGAATTAGAAATGGGGGAATTTTGGAAAAACTTCCTAAACATCTAAATTTGCGGAATAGGACCCGATTACCTTAAGACCCTCCCCGGGTGACGTCATGAATTGTAATGTACGAAAATTTTGGGACCCCGCCTCTTTTGCCCCGGGTGGGCCCATCTTTCCCCGGGATTTTCCTTATTGTCCCATTTGGCTTATTTTCATTCTATAGTTAAGGAAAGCTTTCTTGTTTTTCCCGACTACTAAATAATAGTTTTTTTAAAAAAAATCTTGATTTCAAAGCATGATTCTTCTCCCCCGATAGCTAGTAAATGTTCTAAAAAGTGCCGTATTTTGGAAAAAGGTTTATGGAAAAAAGGGTTTTGGGATGAACTTTTTACAAAAACGGATGATGTCAAGGAAGAAAATGGTTACATGATAAATCGACCATGATGAGCATGTAAAGGTTCCAAGTTCAGATTCCTTGGATATGAGAACTTTTGCCTTTTCTCAACTCCTTTCGTGAATAATGACTTTTTTTAAAGATTCCAAGTATACGAAACGAAGTCTTATGATCTTTTTTTATGTTTTCTCACGACATTACTCTCTTTTAAAAAGTCTCGCCTTATATTAATCGTTCCTTGGGAGACAAGGCCCCCTGTTATTCCCATAATATAGTGGAGGTTCCACCACGTCACTCCGAGGGTACATGATTTTCGGGGCTCTCGCCTTATATGACATATTTTTAAAAAAAATGATATGTAAGGGGGGGGAAGGGGATACGGGGGAAAGGGGGAAGGGAACCATGTTTCATTGCCACCGGTTTTTGGGCTTATCACCCCGGACGCGGGATGCCCGACGCGGGATTTATGGGCGAGGGAGTTTTTTGGGAAGGGGGCGGCGACGGTTCGGTGCATGAACTACGATACACTATGACTTGCTATGATACTACGCGATAACTATGATTCTAGAACACATGATCCCCTATGACTTGCTAATACGATACCATCATTAAGATATGACATAACAAAAGTTCTATTTTCTATATCTATGAAAAGAAATTTTTTTTTTTTCAAAAAAGGGAAAAAACAAGCATGTTTTCCCGGCCCCAAAAGGGGGGTTTCCTTCACGATCTCTTGTCTGGGATATATATTTTAAATGATATTGTTATTCATAATCTATGCCCCCTTTATGTTATTTTCCCTCACATACCGGCCCTTTATTGCGCGCCCCTTCGGGACGCGTGTTTCATGCGGGGGTCGGGGGGTGGCCCGGTTTGATCCCCGGATTCCTGGGCGGTTTTTTTGCGCCTCCTTTTTCGGAGCCCCGTTTTTTGGTACTTTTTGTGTATATTTGGGGGCACGATAGTACTCCCCCCAGTATATGTGTACTATGTTTAGAGGCTCGTACGGAATGTACAATAGATATTTTGTCCCCCGTTGTCCCCATTTGATAGTATGATGCAAAATTGCTTTTTTTAAAATTTGCTTGTTAAGTTAAGCTTAGTGTAATCAAAAGGAAAAAAATGGTATAGTTCATACCCCTAAGAGAAAAAGATGATAAGGGGGCCCAAAAGATGGGGACTGCGCCCTATTTGGGTCGTGAAAATGTCATCCAATATACTCATATATAATCTCCATGTGTCCCAGGCCCACCGGGGTTTGGAGAATTAAAATTAGCCAAGCCAGGGGGTGCCCCCCACCCCACCGCAACTTGGCCATTATTTATAAAACCTTTCTAAATTAAATTTTAACCCCCAAATTTTCCTTAATATTGCCAAAAAATTTCCCCAAACAACTTATGCCTTAACACAAAATCGAAGATCAAAGTCTCTACCTCATACCCCGAATAGTCTTTTTAACTTATCATGGTTAGCTGGATTGTCCCGGGGGTACAAAATAGGGGATATAACAAACATACTAACCGGGGGACATTTATGAAAGTTTTGAGTAAACACGAATCATAGAGTGGGGAGGGGGGAAACGATCACAATATGATAACCATAATAACCGGCCTGCCTAGGAAAAAAATGGGTTTGAACCCCATGATACCCAATCACCCTTTAAAAATTTTAAACCAAAAAAAATCGGGGCCCGTGGATAACACGGCCCCGAAAAAGGGCGTCGTCGAACAATGTGAGTATATAAAAAAAATCATAAAGAAGAGATATAACCATAATGAAAGTATGAGAAACCACCTAATATGAATACCCCCAAGGCGGGAAAAACCATGTAAGTACCCCCAAACGGAAAGACTAGAAATGCAAATATATAACATCCCCCCCTTTAATAAAATCGGTAAAATATAAATATATCCCGACCCCCCCCGATGGGGGGACGGGGTGAAATAATCATATATATCCCATACCCCCTCAGTGAGTGTTCGGTGAAAATGAATAAAAGCCGAATCTCCCGGCCCAAGACTGGGTGAAGGTATATTAACAGTACAGTAGAATATCTGGAAACCTATGCCATATCATCATCTGGGACTTAATAGAATGATTAGAATCCAGAGAATCAAAGACAAGCGTCATACCACGAGAACTAGAATTTATTGGGGTCGTAGTTTATCGTTCACTCGTTTAGTAATTCATGCCAAAAAGAAAAAAGGGGAAACCTTAACATACCTTGTCCGCCCTTTGCCAAACCAATCCAAACTTAAGTCTCGGGGTTCCCAAAGTCTATAACAACGTGGGGGATACCAAAAAAATTTGCTATAGGGCCAAGTCCCAAACCCCAAGTTAGACGTATTTATGAAAATTGGGCAACATTTCCTTTATAAATTCAACAACCCCGAAATTAACCGAAAAAATCATCAACAACAATACCAACAACCATATTAACAACATCAAAAATTAATCCCATCAATCCCCCCCTCAAAAATATAAAAATAGTTTCAAAAATTCAAACAATAATCAGACGAAGCTCGCGTAATTTAAAAAATAGTTTTAAACCCCATCTTCATTCGAAATTTCTCAACAATATTAACAACAACAACACAACAATAACAAGTTCCAAAACAGCCACCAAACAACCCTACGATAACAACAATTTATCCAATTCTCATTATAACTTTTATTCCTTCCATCTAGCAATGTAGATACGATTTGTATAACTCAAATATGTCTAGTAGAGGGGAATTCTTATCTCATATGCCAAGAAATAATATTCTTCCACCTTACTTCATAAAAAAAACCCATTTTAACACGAAAGACAACAACTAAAAATTTTAACTTGACCTAAATCTTTTTCGTGTTGCCCATAAGGGGCTATTACGTTGTTTCCAGGTTGCTAATTTTCTTAAAAAAAAAAGTTGCTGCCATGGATGGACTCACGTTGCTGCCTCTACAACTCACGTTGCTGCTCCATGGAAAAAGGTTCCTTTTTGAAATAGTGCCAACGTTGATGCTCAATATAGCAATCACGTTACTACCCTGAATAAGTGTTTTTCACCTTGAAAAAACATATCATGTTTCTCTATAATTAGGGGGAGTAAAAAATTTTTGTGCTCCTCCTAAAAAAAAAAAAGTCAAAACTTTGATTGATTCGTTCGTTGTTAGCAATGTTTCACACGCTGATGTTGCTGAAATATTAACGAGAGAATCAGAAATTTGTCCCTTTTAACTATACCCATTTTATAGTAAACAAACCAAGATCAACTTCTACATACCCGTTATGAATTTGTTGGCATACCCTCCAAAAAAATCCAAAAGATGTATCATTTTCTCATAAAGGGATGAAGATGTATCTTATATAAGTCATCCACTAAGTTGACAAAGTGAGTTGGCCACCTCCATTCTTATGCCCAAATTGTCACGTGTCTTCACTAAAAAAAATCTTATCTCTTTGTTAATAACTATGCAATCCTAAATAATGTCTGTAATTGATTTCTTGATCTCAATAATAATAATTTTTAACACACTTATATTCCTTTTTTATAATCATGTCATAAAACCAGTCCATAGCTTTTGGGACACAAATATTATTGCCCAAACCCGTCATCCCCTTTTTAAATCCCAAACCATTTTAACTTCATTCCTTGTAAACCCGAGTCCTTATTTTCATGCTTGAATATAACCAAAACCCCCGGCTGGGTAAATTTGCCTGTTACGTTTTTTTCCTAGTCCAAAAATACGGGGTGTTATACTTGGGCCGTATTTCATTCAAATAATTTTGAATCTTGGCGAAACTTAGTTTCTTGATTTTTTTTTCCAATACTTATGATACTCGTACTCACTTAAATATAGGCTTGGGGGGTAAAATTTTTTTCCGTTTTAGTTATTTAACAATTTCCAAAGTATGAAAACACGGGTGTAACATCCTTCCCCCTTTAGAACTTTCGTCCTCGAATGTTAAACGTATAAATATACTTGTTATGGGATTTATGGAGTCAATTACTCTTCTATCATCTTTCCCCTTTTTTTTAACAATACTATTTCCACACATCGGTTTTTATTAATTTTAAAAAAAGTGGGCATAACAGCTACTTGTAATTGGCTACAACTTACTATATCCTCTACGCTTGAAATGTCGGTTTTCTTGTTCGGGGTTATCTTTCCAAAAACGGAATAGGGGCAAATTTCCCCGGGGATTTTTTTCCCTGCATATTGGTCCCTCTTGTTCTCTTCAATTCTTATAGGTTTACTTCATCTTTATTTAATGCATCCCAATGTACTCCCTTTTTGGAATCATCATTTTAATCCCCCTATATCTAAACATTCCTTTTAAAGTTGAAAAGAGTTTCCCTTTTTGTAATGACTCTCGGTTTGAAAACTTCCTTTATTCCCCAATATCCTTTAAAAAATTAATGTATCACTTTCCCGATATGATCTTTCCGATACTTGACTCGTTGATCCTTTTTCTTACTCAATAATGGTATTAAGTTTCACATGGTTTCGCAAATCTCCTACTTCATTTCTTCCATTTGACCATGATACCTATTGATTCACATCTGTAAAGTCTAGATAAATTCAATCCGAGACGTCCTCATTACAGTATATCCCAGAGGTTGACTCATATTAAAGGCTTCAAAATTTTCGAGAATTTCATAAATCTCTTTTTGTAATCTGTTGGAAATTAAGAACCACAATGATACAAAAATGAATGCTCTGGGTGTCGAATATTCTTCCGGTAAAACCCCTTTATTCAATGATCCCACTAATTCGTAAGTAATCTAACACACCCTGTATTAATATATAGGAAACGTATAACATATACTTATATCATATTCAGAGTAATAGTCGTATTTTTCCTTAATGATAATTCCAACTCAACATTTCAACTCAATTTGCCATATATTTTCCCTCAACTGACCCAGAGTATCACAAACACACTATTCTTGCTTACCTCTTACTCTTTTTTTTTAAGTACCCAATTGGTTTCATTTTCAACATGTAAATACTTGCAGGTTACATAACCGTTCTTGTGTGATTTGTATATGAACATCTAATCTTATTCGTAAACTTCCCTTCCTTTGGTTCATTCTACTTTACGTATCTCATACATACCTAAACTTCTTTGCCTATCGTTGTTTATTTCGTCATACTCTTTTCTTCCTTTTTATTTGTTCCTGATTATCACATCTTATATAATACTATAGAGGATCTTTATGTCCATTCTTATTTGTCACTTATAAATCGCAATATCATAACAAACGACTACTACATCGTCAATTCCTTTGCCTCTATTCCAAGCATAGCATCACCGTCCTTTACAATATTCCTCGAGTTATTTGCTCTCAATTTCATGTTGTTCAAGGTCTTCACGAATGATTTTCGGTCACAGTATGTGATACTCACTCGATTCTTGTTCATTTATTTACTAGCTATTAGATTTAGTTCCCGTATAACTCCTTTTACCTTTTGTTTTAGAGTTTATATCTCGTCACATTTTTAGATTCATCGTTTCAATCCCACACTTATATTTTCCTTACTCGCTTCTCCCCTTTAAGGGTCTTACTTATCTCCATTACCTCACTTCCAATCTCGAATTCATATATCTCTTTCGTCAATTCCCTTATTATACTGCATCATATTCATGCCATTTCCCATAATTTATAGCTATGGTAATTCATGTGTGAAGTCTTAACACACTCATCTTGCAGTTTTGCAACCAAGTAATACAACCAACATAGCAATCCAAACAAGGATGTATTTTACTTAGCTCAACCATTAGTTATGAGTCTATGTCTACATCCGCTCTAACTAACAACTTCTGTCCCATAGGGATACCCGAAATAGTAGTATGTCCAGCTATCCGTACATCCATGTAATGTCACTTCTCCCATTCTTCGATACTCGAATTCACTTATAGCGTCATCTTTCCCTTTTTTTCCCATCTCAAGTTATTCCTCTCTTTCCCGTAATTGACTTATAGTAACCGTAAGTGCATTTTCCTTAAACCCACCATCTTTGTTTTCAAGGATCTAAGTCTCATACTTGCACTCTAATACCCGCCTTATGCCTCATATTCTTTGTCACAATTCTTTAATCCGATAGGGTGTGATGGGCACCCGACCCTTACCTAGGCCGAGCGAACCCGCCGACTCTGACACTCATAATCATACTAGGCTGGGCCCTTAAGTCGTATAATGAAAACATAACGAAAACTTTACAAAACATGCTTTTGATTTTCCTGAACTCAAATACAATCTGTAATCATAAGAAAACTGTAACATAACGCATAATAATGCATCGGCTTATAGAGCCGCTTACAAACTGACACACTATATACATGACACTGTCTGCAAAGTCTCTAACATAGGACATGAAACCATATCATAAGGCTCTAACTCGGCAGCGACTCCGTGAGAAAGCGGAGCTCGCCAATCCCGCCGGAACATCTCCTCGCTCATATCATCAACTCATGCTGGTGTACCTCGCGCGGCATGAAACGCAGCCCCCGAAGAAAGGGGGTCATGTTATAGCCCGTATTTATATGCTCGAAAATTGCTAGACAATGCGAGAAGTTAAGGACAAGATTATTTTCAAGAATTATTTTAATGCACGAGTGGTTATAGATATTTAGGAATGTTGTGGATATAGAAAATTGAGAAAGGTTGAGGGCGGAAAAAAGAAAGGAGGAAATTCGCAAAGTGGCATCATGGGAATAATGTGGAAAGGCTGGGGGTAAAATGGAAATTTCACAAGAGTCTTGGAAGTTCATGAAAAAATTCATGTTGGCCGTGTGACATAAAAATATGTCTATATTTCATTATTTAATGGGGGGCTAGTTGTAGGATATAAAAAAAATTATGGGCTAAAGCTTGCATGAGAAGCTAAAGGATCATTTTTGTCCATTTTAAGAAATTTCAAGAAAAGAGAAAAAAATCTAGAAAAGAAAGAAGAGAGGCATGTGACCAAACTTGAGGGGCCTAAGCATAAATATGGATAAGTAGTGGAAGACACATGTATATATATGTGATCATCTTTTTAATTGAAGGAAAGAGGAAAGAAAGAAAGAAAGAAAATGAAGGTAAGAGAGAGAGAGGGTCACGGCCAAGGGGCATAAATTTGGCCCCTTGAAATAGTGATCAAAAAAATTATTTTCTCCTAGTTTCCTACCTAATGGAAGGTCCTTAACAACATGGAGTGGTTGTTAGAGCAAGCCAAAGCATTCATTTGGATGACTTACCAATTCTAGCTAAGTGAAGAAGTTGAAGGAAAAAGGTATGTATCCAATCTTACTTCATGTGTTATGCATGGTTGTGAGTATTGTAGTGTGGAAATGGGTGAAAATCATGGAAATATAAATGTTTTATACTAGTGGCCGTGTGTATGGTGTATGTGTGATTGAGCCGTGTGTGTGTGTGTGTTATTTTGCATGGAAGATTGACTTGATTTCATGTGGTGTGTTGGTTGTGGTTGCAATGTATAGAAATGGATGGAAAATTCATGAAAAATATGCATATGGGTATGTTGGCCGAATAGTGTAGTTAATGGAAAGGTGTGATAAATTGATTTTATTTGGAATGGTAATTGTTGTTATGGTAGATTCTACAATGTAAAATAAGAATTAAATGGCTTGGAGGATTGAAAGTTGGGTTAAGGTGATGGAATTTGAAAGAGGAAAAAATATGTTGTTGTTGTTGTTGGAATGTAGATAAATGAGTAAAAATGCACGAAGACATGTAAGGAGAGATTATGGTCGAAATAGGTGTTTTGGTAGGTTAGTGTCAATTAATGTAATTCGACATTCTAGTTGTTGTCGTTATGGATTATGTGACGTTGAATGAAGAATAAGGTTGAAGTTAATGAATATAGATGATAATGAAATGTATGGTTGTTGTTAAATTTGAAGGTTTCGGGTGAAGTAGTATGTCGATTGATTCGACGAAATATTATGCGAATTGAATTGAATTGAATTGAATTGAATTAAATTGAATTGAATTGGTTATTGAAGTATTGTTAGGATAATTGTTGGTATTGTTGATGGTTTGGCCGGGTTGAATTCCCGGATTATTGTTGTTGTTGTTGTTGATTAAAGTAAACCGAGTTGGATCCTCGGGGGTGGTATATTCATAGGGGAGATCTTGCCAAATTTCGCGACCATAAACGAAGAAATTTGCAAGGTTACAACAAGTATGTGTCAATGAATCTAATGGTTGCATCAACTTTCTTGAATGTAGACTAGCGGAACCAAGCTTGGATGAATAAGCGTAGCTAGTAAGGCGCGGCGCAGGTATGTTAAGGCTAATCCCTTTTCTTTCTACGGCATGAATCACATAATGAAATATTATAAATGCTCCCATAACGACCTTATTTTCAAAAGTTAGAATTTATGATTTCAAACATGATTTCTTCTTAAAAGTTATAAATGTTTTCAAAAATATTCATTTTCTCCAAAATCTAAGTTTTACGTTTTGATAGTTTTCATGACTAAAACGACGACTATGATTTTATGACGACAAGGATGATGCGGATATAAAGAGAGACGTCTATGATGAATATGTCAAGGATATGTTCTTACCATGGATACGACGATATGAAAATGTTAAGCTATTTTCGAATAATGACTATTTTAAAGGTTCCAAAGTGCATGATCTGACATGACATGTTCTATGTTCTCTTAATGTTGCCCTTCGTTGATAGTCTCACCTTAAATAATCGTTCCTCCAAGGTGAGACATGATGATCCGGGTTATTCCATAGTATAATCGGAGGTTACCGACCTTACGTCACTCCGATAGAGTTATAGCTTTTCTTCGGGCTCCCCTGCATGCTATGACATGATACATGTATAAGTATACGTATAGGTATATGTATATGGGGAAGATGGGGAAAAGGGCAGGCGCTATAGGCGCACAACCACCTGATCAGTTGGAGAATGATATGATATCGTCCCGGACGCGGGATACCCGGACGCGGGATAAGTGGTTAAATGGATCGAGGCGACGCCTCGGCAATATGGTATGTTCTATTTTCTTTATATATGAAAATGAGATGTTTTCAAAGAAAGAATACGTACATGTATGTACAAATGGATCGGGGCCGCACGTTCCGCAAAGATAGTATATGGATCAGCCGCACGTTCCGCGGCATTAAGCATGCATGATTCCGCCTTAAGAGGCACTCATACTCACAGGTTACAGCTTCACACGATATGCTTTATATGTACAACTTGCGGCTTTACATGATATGTTCCACATGTACGAGTTACTCTCTTTACACATGATATGTCTCATATGTACAGATACTCTCTTTCACGTGACATGCTCTACATCTCTTTTTATGTTCGTTCATGCCTTACATACTCAGTACAATGCTTGTGCGACCCTCTCCTTCTTCGGGGTCTGCGTTTCATGCCACGCGGTACACCCGGACGGATAGAAGATGTTCCGGCGAAGTTGGCAAACTCCCTTTGTTCGGGAGTGTCGCCGAGTCAAGATACTATGCCATGATGTTTCATTCGAAGTTAGAGACTTTGCAGACAGAGTCGTGGGTTTTGGGAGCCGGTTGTATCATGATATGAGTTGTGTACGGCTATATATTTTATTTGATTTAAAAGCAACGAAAGAGTCTTATTATGTATGAATAATCTTATTAAGTATGTTTGCTTTAAAGGTTTAAAAAAAATAAAAAAAATATCAGTACGTAGTAAGAGTCAGAGGATTCGCTCGGCTCCGGTTACGGGGTCGGGTGCCCATCACACCCTAGTGAGATCGGGGTGTGACAAATATATATAGGTCGGTCAAGGGATGTAAAGTCGTGTCCGGTAGAGTCACGTTTATGGGTGTGAAGCCGGCCACATTTATAAACAGGAGGCTGCGGGGCATCTAGGAATGGTTGACCTTCTTTCTGTCATTAGATCGTGCGATAGAGCCAAGTCATAGGAAATAAGATTCCTTATGCTAATCGTCGATTTCCGTAGGCGCCCAGTATCGGCGGAAAAAGGCAAGGAATGATATGGAAGTTAAAAGAGTTGGGACTGGATGAATATATTTGTTCTGTTACGTGGAGTTGGGCGCCGGACGGGGAAATAGTCATGCGGCAAAAGTGAATATCGAGAAGAGGAAAGGGTAAAACGGTAAATGTAAAAGAAAGGACGTATTACGAGAAAGCTTGTGAGGCTTCGGCTTTAAATCATGTAATAAAGGTCATATGAGAAAGTGGACGCGATTATATCGGCATTAAGGCACCGAATCCCACCGAGTTTCGAGGTTAAGCGTCTTTGGGTGGGAGGATAGGTGACCCCCTGGGAAGTATGAAGGAATTCCATAAATTTAAGTATAAGAGACGAATGAGAGATTAGAGTAACCTAAGGAAAACCGAGTGTATGGAAAGGCTAGAAACCTTAAGAGGTCGCGTGAAACGAGAAGACTAGCTCGAGGAGACGAAAAGTGTATCACAACCGGGAGAGTTGGATAGGCTTGAACAATGTTTGAAAGTATTTTGTGGGTTAGTGAATTATGCATACATATATACATATATGAGTGTGTAGGATATCCCATATATGATTGTATCGGTGGACATGTGAGTCCCAGTAACTGACGCTACGGTGAGAAGGACATTAGTCAAGTAAGGGGATCGAAGCCCAAGTGACAGCAAAGGTGAACGGTACAGGTGCTACAAGGAAAGCTGTCATTGTTTTACTACAGATTAAGACAGGAGAGTCTAATATAGTGATAATTGCAAAGGAAAGAGAGTGAGTTCATGGAAGGCAAGGAGATCAACAGGTCGGGAAAAGTGAAAAGTAAGAAACCTCGATGAGGCTCCCGAGAGAAATTACGGCAAAGCGCAAGATTGTTTGGGTAAGGACTCAAAGTAGGCATGTGAAGAGGGATAGAGTATGATAAAAGAGACAGGAAGGGAGTGTACAAGGCTTGAGGACCGATTTTGATAAGCAAGACTAAAGGAATAGTAACCAGGATAGGAAGAGATATGGATACACAGCTACATCACAAATGCGCAGTCAAGGAAGAATTACGAACAAGCGAACCAAGGAAGTGAAAGGACGAATAGTGGATGGGAATGTGGACAAAAGGATGACATAGATGGAAGGTAAAAGAAAACTTAGGATAAGAAAATTTCCGGGATGCTAGGCATGGAGATAGAAGAAAGATGAGAAACAAGGTATAAACGAAGACTTCATAGAAAGATTGTTGGTATGAGGAGCCCCTTAAAGGGGGGGGGGGGGAGACCATATTACATTAGGCCTAAAAAGGAACCGCAACACGATCAAGTGTCAGAAAAGGAAATCTATTAGCTTGGAATCAGAGTACAAAAATATGTCGGTGTGTCGCAAGAGTACTTGGAAAAAAAGAGAAAGGTAGAAATGAAATAACAATGAGTATACTAGAAGATAGGCCTGAAGATAAAGGAATAGCCTACGGCCACATTGGATCGTTAAGCAAAGATTACGTACTAAGACATGGCTTCCGTTAAGGTGCGGTGACGAGACCATAATGGAAAAGAAAGGACCCGGAAAAAACAAGGATGATGAGGTGACGCAATGAGTTAGAAAAAAAAAAAAAAAACCTATGACAAGGAGCAAGGACTTATGAAAAGGTCAAGGAGTTCGATTATAAGGAAAATAAGGTAAAAGGATAAGGAACGGGCAAAAAAGAAAGAGCAGCCATGAAAGGAACCCTCCCGGAGTATTATCACGCCCATAAGGTCAGTTGAACATTCGTGGACGAATGTTCTAAAGGGGGGGAGGATGTTATAGCCCGTATTTCGTGCGTTCGGAAATTGCGAGACAATGGTGAGAAGTTAAGGACAAGATTATTTTCAAGAATTATTTTAATGCACGAGTGGTTATAGATATTTAGGAATGCTGTGGATATAGAAAATTGAGAAAGGTTGAGGGCGGAAAAAAAGAAAGGAGGAAATTCGCAAAGTGGCATCATGGGAATAATGTGGAAAGGCTAGAGGTAAAATGGGAATTTCACAAGAGTCTTGGAAGTTCGTGAAAAAATTCATGTTGGCCGTGTGACATAAAAATATGTCTATATTTCATTATTTAATGGGGGGCTAGTTGTAGGATATAAAAAAAATTATGGGCTAAAGCTTGCATGAGAAGCTAAAGGATCATTTTGTCCATTTTAAGAAATTTCAAGAAAAGAGAAGAAAAATCTAGAAAAGAAAAGAAGAGGCATGTGACCAAACTTGAGGGGCCTAAGCATAAATATGGATAAGTAGTGGAAGACACATGTGTCACACCCTAACCTTATTAGGGTGTGATGGGCACCCGACCCTTACCTAGAGCCGAGCGAACCCTCAGACTCTTACTACGTACAAAATCGCGTCAAACTTTTTAAATCAAATAAGATAAAATACATAGTAAAAATTTTTTTTCTTCAGAAATACTTTTTCTCGTAGTTTCCAAACCGAACAAATCTATACCCATACAAAACTCAATACATAACACAGACCGACATATCGGCTGACGGAGCCGCTTACGGACGACAACCAACACCCACGACGCTGTACGCAAAGTCTCTAACATCCATCCGAAAGCATATCATACAAACTCGACTCGGCAACACTCCGGGAGCAAGTGGGTGCCGCCGCCCCACCGGAACATCTTACGTAATGGCTGCTAATCATGCGGGAGTACACGCGGCATGAAACGCAGCCCCGGAGAAGAGGGGGTCAGTACGGAATATGTACTGAGTATGTAAGGCATGAAACACAGAAAACAGAATCGTAACCGGAACAAAAGTGCAGAACTGGGTACAACATCCAGAATACCAAAATACTTACTTATCCGACACAGATCATATGTAAGTATACCGATGTCATAGGACAGGAAAAGTACAGAAAATAGATAAGTCATCCAGAGTGCCAGAATACTTACTTTCCAATATACAGACCGTGCGTGCCAGCATCATACGTCATCATATACATATACACACACGGATCCCGGCCCTTTAGTGAGGGACACGGTAGACAGAATCGTTTCGCATGCCAATATCATGTATCACATGTGCGTATAACAGACTCATGCATGCATACTCGTAGAACATCATACCGTGTATTCTTTAACGAAACGTGCGGCCCGATCCATGAATACATCATATGTACAAATAACGTGTCCGGCCCTCGAGTGAGGGACTCGGTGAATAAGCCACATATGCATAACGTGTCCCGGCCCTCGAGTGAGGGACTCGGTGAATATAATCATATATGCCAACATCAACCGTCATGTATGCATGTAACGTGTCCCGGCCCGCCAGTGAGGGACTCGGTGGATGCGTGTCCCGGCCCTTCAATAGGGACTCGGTAGAGGGGATCGGTCCGGATGCGGCGCCATCATCATATAACATGTCCCGGCCCTCTACTGGTGGGTCTCGGTGAATAATGCAGTGGAATGCGCACGAGAACATGTCCTGGCCCGGGACTCAGTGAAAGGAGACATACTCAGACATGCACGAGCGGAGTCGTGAGAAACCATATGCACACATACCAAAATCCGAAACCATATGCACACATATCCAGACCGACGGACACACACACACACATACCAACATCTGAAGACTCAATAGAACAATCATACTCCCTGTCGTCTGACAACCAAAACATCAGAGTTACAGAAGATATTCCTATCAGAATGTTCGTAGCAAATTATTCATAACGATTACTCACGTCGGGGTCCTTATATCAGATTACATATCCAGACCAAAATACTTTTACCAGAATACTTATATCGGAATATTCATGTCAGAATGCTAATGTCAGAATACTTATATCAGAACTCTTACATCACAATACTTATATCAGAATACTCGTAGCGGAGTACTCGTATTACATATATCAAAATATTCATATCAAAATACTTGTATCATATACTTGTGTCAGAACACTTGTATCAAAATACTTACGTCAGAATGCTTATATCAAAATACTTATATCGGAATATTTATATCCGAATGGTCAAAGCAAAACACTTGTATCGGAATTTCCAGATACTTATACCAGAGAATACATACGAATCATAACAAACTCGGAATGATAGCCAAAAGTTTACCCTTAATTATTGTACGAAAATCGGCCAAATAGAGCAATACGATTAGGTCTCGGGAATTGTGGGCCCACCTCGGATCACGTCGAGGTGGCGTACGGAAATTACGGACGTTAAGCTTTATGGAACCACCTGTGAAGGTCTTAAAGTAGTTTGGCTCCATTTGTGAAAGTTAAAGATGTTTAAGTTATTTTTCCAACAAAACATAAGGTATCTAATTCAATTCCTTTGAATGAAAAAGGACCAAATTTAAGCTCGGATTTCTAAGAGTAGAATCATCTCCGAGGTTCCAATCATAACCTATCACATCTAGGACATGCCAAGAGAAAGAAAGGGTAAGCCTTACATACCTTTTCCATTTGTTTACGCCTCTCCAAATTCAAATCCCGTTTCCTCCAAAATCTACAATTGGTCACATTTACCAAATATTAATCATAAAGCTTTAAGAATTCAATCTTAACCAATACTTGTCTACGAAATTTGGGCAGCATCTCCCCTATACATATAACATCCCGAGACTTAACTCGGCTCCAAATATCAACAACCCAACCAACAACAATACCAATAACATCAGCGATCGAATTGAAACGCATTCTAACATATATTGTCCTCTTTTCTATATAACATATCAACTTCCAATCTAACTTCGCATTTCCAAACCAATATCAATGTTTTCATATTCTTTTGCTAATCAAGATCATTCCAACACAATTCGGAAGTATTTCATGTCCTCTTACAAATTATTTGCTAAATATACAAAAATTCCACCAAAGCCATAATTCATCTGAAACCTCCATTCTTCGACATAAATATTCATAACACGTTTTCATCTCCCAAATTCATTAGCGACAACCATAATTTTCACCTTAGCAATTCATTTTCATAATTACATAAAACTAGAATAAAATCATATAATTTCCTACAATAACTTAACAATAGATTCTCATGCCAACTTAACCATTCTTCTTTCCTTTACATCACAATACCAACGGACGAATTTATATCGCTATTTTTCCGTTCTAATCCGTTAAAACTTTAAATAAACTTGTTAGCAATGAAAAGGAGCCTTATCCATACCTTAAGAATTCAGCCACCACGTTATCACCCTCCTCCTTGGTTGATTTTTAACTCAAATTGAAGACAACGCAGCGTACAACACTTTTCCCTTCATGGGCTTCGGGATTCGGGGCTCGGATTTTGGTCAAAATTGATTTTTCTTCTCCAAGGCTTTTTTTCTCTCTATCTCCAGAATTTTCTGGTTGTTCCAGGTCTGAAAATGAGGAGGAAGTGCTAAAATATCACTTATATAACATGGGTCATGGGCCTAACCCGGTTGGGCCCGAGTTGGGCCTAGCCCACTGACCTTTCGGACTTAAAACGTTCATATCTCCTTGTCCAGACGTCACCTTGGATCCCACGACCTATGGTTGGAAAGCTAATTCAATTATCTACAACTTATATTTCTTGATATTTTCCAAATTCCAAACTTATAATACCATTTTTGCCCCTCGAAGTCAGGTCACCCGAAAACATTTTCTTAAAAATATTCGTTTGGAGGGCTTCTACTTTGATTTGGCCCAAGGGTCCTTCGTGAGTTGTGTTTAACTTCACATATGTGATTCATATGAATTTTCAGATGTTCCAAAAAAATCTCGATGTGTGGGCCCCACCTCAGCTTACAAATAATCCGACGTTCAAAAAAATACGGGATACAACACTATCAACTTGAGTTTAAATTATGTAGCAACAACATGATTGTCAATTCAATTTTTTTTTTTTTTTTTGAGGAAGCACGTGTCACGCTCATGCTTTGAAAATGCGGGATATAACAACATGTATATATATGTGATCATCTTTTTAATTGAAGGAAAGAGGAAAGAAAGAAAGAAAGAAAATGAAGGTGAAGAGAGAGGAGGGTCACGGCCAAGGGGCATAAATTTGGCCCCTTGAAATAGTGATCAAAAAAATTATTTTCTCCTAGTTTCCTACCTAATGGAAGGTCCTTAACAACATGGAGTGGTTGTTAGAGCAAGCCAAGTGTGTATGGTGTATATGTATCCAATCCTCGTATGACCTTTACTACATAATCTGTGTCCTTTCTTATGCATGGTTTGATATCACCTTTATTGTAGTGTGGAAATGGGTGAAAATCATGGAAATATAAATGTTGTATAGTAGTGGCCGTGTGTATGGTATATATGTGTGATTGAGCCGTGTGTGTGTGTGTTATTTTGCATGGAAGATTGACTTGATTTCATGTGGTGTGTTGGTTGTGGTTGCAATGTATAGATAAAAAATGGATGGAAAATTCATGAAAAATATGCATATGTGTATGTTGGCCGAATAGTGTAGTTAATGGAAAGCATATACCAAAATGTGTGATAAATGGACATCATACGTCATCATATACATATACACATGATTTTGTATTTGGAATGGTAATTGTTGTTATGGTAGATTCTACAATGTAAAATAAGAATTAAATGGCTTGGAGGATTGAAAGTTGGGTTAAGGTGATGGAATTTGAAAGAGGAAAATATGTTGTTGTTGTTGTTGGAATGTAGATAAATGAGTAAAAATGCAGGCACACACGAAGACATGTAAGGAGAGATTATGGTCGAAATAGGTGTTTTGGTAGGTTAGTGTCAATTAATGTAATTCGACATTCTAGTTGTTGTCGTTATGGATTATGTGACGTTGAATGAAGAATGAGGTTGAAGTTAATGAATATAGATGATAATGAAATGTATGGTTGTTGTTAAATTTGAAGGTTTCGGGTGAAGTAGTATGTCGATTGATTCGACGAAATATTATGCGAATTGAATTGAATTGAATTGAATTAAATTGAATTGAATTGGTTATTGTATCAAAATATTGTTAGGATAATTGTTGGTATTGTTGATGGTTTGGCGGGTTGAATTCAAACCGGATTAGCCAAACATTTACCCTGTTGTTGTTGTTGTTGATTAAAGTAAACTAAATATACGAGTTGGATCCTCGGGGTCTTGGTATATTCATAGTTAAAGATGATATTTTTCGAAAAACATAATTCTCATGCCAACTTAATTCACAAACGAAGAAATTTGCAAGGTTACAACAAGTATGTGTCAATGAATCTAATGGTTGCACCCATCTTAACCAATCTCTTGAATGTAGACTAGCGGAACCAAGCTTGGATGAATAAGCGTAGCTACAAATCAAGGCGTTTAAATTATTAGCCAACATGACCAATATCAATGTTTTCATATTCTTTTGAAAATGTATGTTAAGGCTAATCCCTATTTCTTTCAAAAAAATTATTTTCAAAGCCATAATTCCTACATGAATCACGTGGTTCTTAATGAAATATTATAAATGACAACCTCCCATAACGACCTTATTTTCAATAAGTTAGAATTTATGATTTCAAACATGATTTCTTCTTAAAAGTTATAAATGTTTTCAAAAATATTCATTTTCTCCAAAATCTAAGTTTTACGTTTTGATAGTTTTCATGACTAAAACGACGTAAAAATGCACTTTTCCTTAAGGAGAGATTATTCAAATTTAGGATGATGCCGCTTTTTTTCTCTCTATCTATATGAAAAGAAGAGTGCGAAAATATCTTATATATGATGAATATGTCAAGAGATATGTTCTTACCATGGATACGACGATATGAAAATGTTAAGCTATTTTCGAATAATGACTATTTTAAAAAAAGGTTCTACATTTTGGCCCAAGTGCATGATCACGACATGACATGTTCTATGTTCTCTCGATGTGTGGGCCCCACCTCCCTTCCGACGTTCTATGATGAATAAAAATACGGGATAGACGATACTATCACCTTAAAATAATCATGTTCCAATTTTTTTTTTTTTTTTTTCCAAGGTGAGCTCACATGATGATCCATGTATATATATGGTTATTCCATAGTATAATGAAGAGAGAGGAGGTTACCGACCTTACGTCACTCCGATAGAGTTAGAGCTTTTCATTTGGATGCTCCCCTGCATGCTATGACAGGATACATGTATAAGTATACGTATAGGTATATGTATAAATGGGGAAGATGGGTGTGTATGGTGTATGTGTGATTGGGTGTGTGTGTGTGTGTATTTTGCATGGCGTGCGATTTCTATGGTTGCGCACAATGTGTACCGATAGTGTAGTTAATGGAGAATGATATGATATCGAATTAAATGGCTTGGAGGATTGAAAGTTGGGTTAATGATGGAATTTGAAAGAGGATAAGTGGTTAAATGGACGAGATTATGGCCGAGGTGTTTTGGTAATATGGTATGTTCTATTTTCTTTATATATGAAAATAAGATGAATATTGATAATGAAAATGGTTGTTGAAATTTGAATACGTACATGTATGTACAAATGGATTGAATTGAATTGGTTATTGAAGTATTGTTAGATAAGTATGATGGAGCCGGGTTGAATTCCCGGATTATTGTTGTTGTTGTTGTTGATTAAAACGATCCTCGTATATTCAAAGATTAAGCATGCATGATTCCGCAATGAATCTAATGGTTAAGAATGTAGACTAGCGGAACCAAGCTTGGATGAATAAGCGTAGCGCCCTCACACGATATGCTTTATCCCTTTTCTTTCTACGGCATGAATCACGTAATGAAATATTATAAATGCTCCTAACGACCTTATTTTCATGATATGTTCCATGATTTCTTCTTAAAAAGTTATAAATGTTTTCAAAAAATATTCATTTTTACAAAATCACGTTTTGATATGTCTCATATGATATAAGAAAGACGTCTATGGATACTCTCTTTCACGTGACATGTTGCTATTTTCTCTATTTTAAAGGTTACATCTCTTTTTTGATAGTCTCGCCTTGTTCATGCCTTACATGATGATCGGGTTATTCCATAATGGTTGTACTGACCCCTCTTTCTTCGGGCTCCTGCGTGCTTGACATGCCGCGCGGTGTACACACGATAGGTTGGAGAATGATATGATATCGTCCGGACGGATAGAAGATGTTAAATCTAAGCAATATAGTACATGTTCTATTTTCTTTATATATGAAAATAAGATGTTTTCAAAGAAAGAATACCCATTTGTACAAATGGATGGACATAGATGGATGTCGCCGAGTCAACATACTATGCCATGATGTTTCTTATATTCGAAGTTAGAGACTTTGCAGGTTACGGAGGTTTGTGATAGTCGTGGGTTTTGGGAGCTCTTTTTGTATCATGATATGAGTTGTGTCACTTATATATTTTCATTTAGAGATTTAAAAGTATCATGATAATGAAAAAGTCTTATTATGTATGAATAATCTTATTAAGTATGTTTGCTTTAAAGGTTTAAAAAAAAAAAAAAAAAAAAACTCAGTACGTAGTAAGAGTCAGAGGGTTCGCTCGGCTCCGGTTACGGGGTCGGGTGCCCATCACACCCTAGTGAGATCGGGGTGTGACAGGTCAGTACGGAATATGTACTGAGTATGTAAAGCATGAAATACAATAAGCGGGATCATACTGAAGTAAAGAGTACAGAGAAATCGAAAGACTTGCCTTTCAAGACATTTATCATGCATAGACATATATCGGTAAGTAAAATCAAATCATAACCGTGTCATCATATCATCGTACATATATACCGTACCCGGCCCTCTAGTGAGGGACTCGGTGAGTAAAATCATATCATAATCATAATCATGTATGCATGCAGATATACATATATATATGCATACCGTACCCGGCCCTCTAGTGAGGGACTCGGTGAATAGCGTGTCCCGGCCCCGCTAGCAAGGGACTCGGTATGCCATCCTGGCCGCCATCCCCATCTCATCACATCATCATATCATCATACATATACATATATATAGCGTACCCGGCCCTCTAGTGAGGGACTCGGTGAACAATGCAGAGAAGTTGCACGAATGCGTACCCGGCCCGGGACTCGGTGAAAGATGCATTGAGGCATGCACGAGCAGAGTAGTGAGAAACCATATGCATATAAAATCATAATCACAGACTCGATGAAGTAGTCCAAACGGAATGTCACTTGAAAATCGGACCATAGTTATATCAAATATCTTTCGGACGTTATTCGGAAACATAGCATATATCATAACGTATTAGCAAAACCATAGGGATCGTGGTCATATGCCAAACCAATCCGAGTCCGCCTCGGAAGGTTACGAACACTATTCACTGGAGTACTTTCTACGAACAAATCGAAGCGATCCGAGCCTTTCTGCGAAAGTTACAGACGTTCGTAGTTTCGGAATTGTTTAGGAAACAAACTCTCTTTTGAAAACGAACTTTTATACAATCTTTGAAATCCATTCATGCGAAAAACATAAAGATCATAATCTGAGTACATTAGGAATGTGAATGACAAGAAACACATAAGGATCATAATCATGCTCGGATCACAAGAGTAGAATTTCCTCGGGGTACGTGTCATAACTTACTTTTCACTAAGACATGCCAAAGAAAGAAGGGTTAAGCTTACATACCTTAGCACGCTTCCTAAGCTACTCCGAACTTACGTCTCGACTTCTCACGATCTACAATACACATCAATAGGCGTCGAACATTAGCCATAAACATCTAAGAATCAATTCCAAACCATTACTTTTTCTACGTAAATTTCGACAGCATTTCCCCTATAAATTGGACATCCCCGAGAATTTAACTCGGCCAAATCATTACCAACAATACCAACAAACATAATAGCAATATCAATAATCAATCCCGACGCATTCTAACATTAGTAACTCTTTCTCGCATACTCCAACATTTCATTATATTCAATTCGACTGCTTGCATTCAAATCAACATAACCATTCATACATTCAATTACTAATCCGAACCCACTCAAACAATATTCGAGAATGCTTTAAACGATTCATAGAATATTTCAAACAACTCGAACAAAACTCCAACTCACCCGAAATCACTCCCAAACCCGAGAACAACACTAACACATTTCCTTCTTCCACATTCATAAATTATGTCAACAATACATACGTTTACAATTTCATTTTCATAAACTGAAGAAACCATATCAAGATCACATCACCTCCCAATTCAGCCCACACAATTATAACCTTAACTTGAATCATTAAAACTTCATTTTACATCATAGAATCCATAACGACGACAACTAAAATACTAAATAAAATTTGTTCATTCTTTAACATACAAAACCATCCATTTTCGGCTAACACCTCCACACACAAGTTCCATGATTTTTATCCATTTCCACACACTACAACAACATACAAACATGCTAAATACAATGACTTCACCATTCCTTGACAACATCATATATGCAGCCACAACAACAACACACGGATACAACTTCAACATCATACTTTCATGCATTTCATTCATTCCTACATACCACAACATGCACAAATCATCCATAAAACATGTAAGGAAGATTAAACCTCACCTTTTCCATTCAATTTCTTCACTCGGCTAGGATGTTGTTTTGCGACAACGAGCGGTTTTCTTGTTCCAACAACTACTCCACGTTAACGAGGGCCTTCCAATTGGTATGAAAGCTAGAAGAAACAAATTTTTCATGATCAATTCCAAGCCAGCCCCCTCTTGGCCGTTTTTCTCCTTCTTTTTTTTCTCTTCATTTTTCTTGAAATTTCTAGGAGGTCAATTGATGAAGATGACTAAGTTGTCATCTTATATATACATTTATAATTAATACATGCGGCCTATGGACCACATGTCACATGAAAGGCCACATGGCCATTTTTTCATGAAATAAAATTTCCAAAACCTCACTTTTGGCCCCAAATTTTCATGAAATGTCCAACTTCCCATAATTCATTTTTGGTCCCATATTTCATGAAATATTAGTTTCCATAATTTCACTTTTACCCCAAATTTTCCTTAATATCTCCATCCCATGAAATCATAAGACACTTATGTCTTACAACAAAGTCGGAAAATAACCTCGTCCATAATTTGTCGCAACCAACTTAAAAATATTCCGACGTACAAAATGCGAGATATAACACTTTTACTCTTATGTTGCACTCAACGTTGATTTCAAAACCAATCATAATCATATCATATTTGTCGTTGATGATAGCCTTGCTTTATCGCTTTATCGTCATACAGTAAAAATCATAACTCATGGCCACATTTTTCTTTCTGACTTATTCCTTTATACACTTTACTTATCCTATCTTGGTATAAGATAGTCGTAGGAGATGCCTCTTCCTTTTCTCATAATACGGCTACTTCTTAAGCGCGCGTACTTCACATATTTCCTTTTCTTTTTATACCTATACTTATTCCTTTACATTCTTTCCTCCTCCATTTATCTTATTACCTCCCCATTTTATAATCAATCCTTCATTCCTCGCATGAGGAACCCTATTCTTAACTCAGTACCGCCTTGTCCTTTAGAATATATTACTGCCATACAATCCATTCTTCGCTTCCAAAACTATTCTGTTCATTTTGATCATCCCCTATCATCCTTATTATGCTGATCCTTTTCCTAACAATCGTTCTATTTCGTTATTCATCTTTCCGTAGTCTTGGTCTTTTACATCCAACCAAAGATATCACTCGTGATCTTGATTATACAAATCATAAACTGTTACTACTTTGCCATATCACTTTTCTCTGATTCCTATTTCAAGTCGACTTCCTTTTTCCTTTTGCTTGCTATCATCTCTATCATTGCGAAACCTCTATGCTGGACTTTCCCCTAACGAGGTCTTATAAGCTTTCTTATCTACTGCCCTATGGCTCGCTTATTGGTTTCACACTTGCATTCACTCTTTATTCATATAGAACATGTCACCTCTTTAGTCGTTTCCTCGCTATACTTTACTTACTTTATATTACAGTTCTTGCTACGTTCTCATTATATCCTGATCATAATCAACTCTAT
Source organism: Lycium ferocissimum (assembly GCF_029784015.1). Taxonomy (NCBI): domain Eukaryota; kingdom Viridiplantae; phylum Streptophyta; class Magnoliopsida; order Solanales; family Solanaceae; genus Lycium; species Lycium ferocissimum. The sequence continues at coordinate 59,811 of NW_026725591.1, forward strand.
AGAGTGTCACTTCCTGATCTCATTCGCAAGTCTGCTTATAAAATAAAATAAACCTCGTGAAGTAAGCATACTTAACCTATTACTCTTTCTGATCAACTCTATTACACTTACCACATAATTTGTCTTACCAATGCATTCACATTCGTTATAACCATTCGTATTTCGTACCCCTGTCTCAGTTATCTTTGTTACTTTATTTTGCTAATAGACTTGTCGTATTTTACTTGTGCTTATCCATCCAATCAAGACTTCAGTATCACACTCTATTGGAGTTACCCTTTCTCTTCTATGTCATGTTTTAGTACTACGTCTCCTAATTTACTCTAGTATTTCTCTTTACCATATCAATGTCGATCTTATAATTACCATTACTATCAATTCAACAACATTTAACTCATCTCTTGTAGTTGTCAACGATACTCCTAACTTAATCCCGTCCTGCCATTACTTTTTACACAACATCCTTTCCCGTTAGGACATATTACAAGCTTATATCTTATCTCCTTTAATCTTTAGAAAAATTTCGGCTGAGTTTTCTCTATATCTCTTACTATCCAAAACCTGCACGCAGCAAATACTAACAATGCCTCACAGGGCTATATATATACGACATATATATATATATATATATATATATATATATATATACGACATATCTCAGCCACACAGGGCTCCCAATTTTAAGTAAAAGTACAAAGATGTCGAAACTTACCTCATATATCACACCTCGAGATGTACCTGATCCTTTAGCGATCTGCCCTGTTATACCTTCCTATTTACTTTCCCTTTCATTCTTCAGCTTTACATTTCAATCACACCTCAATATTTTTACCTTACCCGACATATATCTTTCGTATCGTTGCTTACCTTTGTACTGATTCATTCAATTTGTTTAGTTCACAAACTTATAACTGAACTTATCATCAAGAGATACATTTAATCAATTCCTCTGTTGTAGTTACACTGACTTACCTCTATGAAAACCAATCCATTATCACATCAATACATATTCTGATAACGTAGCCTCAACGAAGTGACTTACCTCTGTAACTTCAAATATCATCACTCACTTTCTTCTGTCGATATCGTTCTTCTGCTGAAATCAAGGGTTAGGACAAGGAATCTGTTACACCCCAGAAAATTTCGCGTTACTAAGGCGGTAGATGGCTTAATGTGAGCTCACGGAGGAGCAAATATTACCAGTATAAAGGATGAAATTTTACCGTATTAGCATGAGGATAGCATGAGTATGATATTTGGAATTCGTACAGTATGATTGGAATGATACGTTAAAAGATATAGCCCTCGTAACCGTAAGCTGAGGTGGGGCCCACATGATGGGGTTTTTATAAAGGACATATGAAAATTTATATGGACAATATATGTGATGTTAAACACAACTCAAGAAGGACCCTTGAGCCAAATCCAAGTGGAAGCTCTCCAAAAAGATGTTTTTAAGTTACGTTTTCGGGTGATCTAACTTCGGGAGGACATAACCCCATCATTATTTGGGAATTTAGGAAAACTTCAAACATAAAAGTTGTAGACAATTGAATTAGTTTTCCAACCATAGGTTGTGGGCCTTCACACGATAGAGGGATAAAAAGTTATGGATATTTTAAGACAGAAAGGTCAAGCTGGGCAGTGTGCTCGGCCCAACCCGACTCCAAGTCGGGTCAGGCTCACATCCCTTGCTATTTAAGTGATGTTTTAACCCTTATCATCCTAATTACATACCAAAAATTCCAGAACATGGTAGAGAGAGAGTGAGGGGAGTTTAGAGAGATAAAGCAAGGGTTCGATCATGTCACGACCCAACCCCGTAGGCCGTGACTAGTGCCCGAGCTGGGCACCCGTACACCTCTACTAACCATAATCAGCTCATAGCAAACATACTAAGAACTTATACATACAGAAAGGCACGGTGACGCGTGTACATATATATATATATGTCATACATATAGCCTGGGAATATACAGAACGTAAACACAACTGAACAATACTACCCACAACCCACATACATGTCTACAGACCTCTAAGAGTAATAACAGAATCATAGGACGGGACAGAAGTGGTATCAGAGCGGTTCATCCTCGGAAAGTCTACAGACCGTGTCTAGTAGAGTCTTGTTTATCGGTGTGTTGTGCACCACATCTATAAACAGGAGGCTACAGGACATTTAGGATGTTATCTTTCCTTCTGATCCTAGATCGTGCGATAGAGCTGTATTATCAGGATGACTCCTTCCTAACGAATTGTTATGTTTTCAGCGATGCCTCCAAGAAAGGCGACAGCTGCCCAGAAGGGCAAGTCGACAACGGCTGGAGAGACTAGCCAGGCCCGGGAGAGTTACTAGGGCCCGTCTTTGAGCCCGTGTACCGAGGTTGTGCCCCGACGACGGGTTCACCGCACACCGCCCTCATCGAGGAGCCTTACATGAGCGGCGGCCACCCAGATCGAGGAGCGGCTCCACCTCCAACTCCCCAGCCAGGGGCGGAGGATAGGGCTATGAGAGATGCGGTCCAGTTGTTGACCAGATTGGTGGCGGGGCAGGCTCACAGGTGTCACACCCTAATTTCTGTTAGGGCGTGATGGGCACCCGACCCTTATTTAGGGCCGAGCGAACCCGCTGACTCACATAATACTCATAATCACGTTGGCTTCCAATTCATGACACAAATACATAACAAAAATTTTACGAAGAGTAATGCGCTTTTTACCTTTCTCGAATCAAATAAAATCTGTAACATATAGAAACATATAGAACTTATAATACAACGCATAATAACACATCGGCTTACATAGCCGCTTACATAACCGACATCTTATACCCACGACACTGTCTGCAAAGTCTCTAACATAGAACAAACTGTCGTAACATAATGCTTTGACTCGGCAGCACTCCGAAGGAACTGGAGCTCGCCAATCCCGCTGGAACATCTTCTGCTAATATCTTCAACTCATCTGGGTGTACCTGCGCGGCATGAAACGCAGCCCCCGAAGAAAGGGGGTCAGTACAGAATATGTACTGAGTATGCAAGCATGAAATGTAGTAAGCGGGCTCAGACTGAAGTAAAAAGTACAGAAAATCATAAGACTTGCCCTTTGAAAACATTTGTCATGCATATGCACATATCGGTAAGTAAAATCTTATCATACTCGTATCATCATATCATCGTATATATATACCGTAACCGGCCCTCTAATGAGGGTCTCGGTGAGTAAAATCATATCATAATCATGTATGCATGCAGATATACATATATACATACCGTACCCAGCCCTCTAGTGAGGGACTCGGTGAATAGCGTGTCCCGGCCCCGCTAGCAAGGGACTCGGTATGCCATCCGGCCGCCATCCCCATCTCATCACATCATCATATCATCATATCATCATATATATATATATATATATATATATATATATATATATATATATATATATATATATATATATATATATATATATATATATATATATATATATAGCGTACTCGGCCCTCTAGTGAGGGACTCGGTGAATAATGCAGAGAAGTTGCACGAATGCGTACCCGGCCCGGGACTCGGTGAAAGACGTATTGAGCTTGCACGAGCAGAGTGGTGAGAAACCATATGCACATAAAATCATATTCACAGACTCAATGAAGTAGTCTAAACGGAATGTCATTTGAGAAATCGGACAATAGTTATATCAAATGTCTTTCGGACGTTATTCGAAAACATAGCATATCATAAACGTGTTAACAAAACCATAAGGATCATAATCATATCCCAAACCAATCCGAGTCCGTCTCGGAAAGTTGCGAACATTATTCACTTTAAAACTTTCTACGAACAAATCGGAGCGATCCGAGCCTTTCTGTGAAAGTTACGGGCGTTCGTAGTTTCGGAATCACTTAGGAAACAAACTCTTTTGAAAACAAACTTTTATGCAATCTTTGAAATCCATTCATGTGAAAAACATAAAGACCATAATTTGACTACATTAAGAATATGAATATCAAGGAACGGAACAAATAAGAATCATAAACATGCTCGGATCGCAAGAGTAGAATTACTTCGGGGTACGTGTCATAACTTACTTTTCGCTAAGACATGCAAAAGGAAGAAGGGTTAAGCTTACATACCTCGATCGCCTCCTAAGTTAATCCAACTCAAGTCCCGACTCTCCAATTTCTACACAACGTCAATAGATATCGAATATTAGTCATAAACATCGAAGAATCCAATTCTAATCCATTACTTTTCCTACAGAAATTTCGGCAGCATCTCCCCTATAAATTGGACATCCCCGAGAATTTAACTCGGCCAAATCATTATCAACAATACCAACAAACATAATAACAATATCAATAATCAATCCCAACGCATTCTAACATTATTAACTCCCTTCATATAATTCGACGACATTCCATTACATTCAATTCAACCACATACTTTCAAATTAACATCAACGCTCATAAGTTCAAGTACCAATCCAAGATCATTCAACTAAGATTCAAGAACATTTCAAATAATCCGCTCAATGCTCAAACAAGACAATCCAATGCACAACCTTACCTGAAATCATTCCAATTCAACAAAACATCACCAACACAATTCTTTCTTCCAAATTCATATACTATGTCAACAATCCATTCGTTAACAACTTCATTTTCATAAATTCAAGAAACCACATTAATATCACATTATCATCCAATTCAGCCCACACGATTATAACCTCAACTTGGATCATTAAAACTTCATTTTTTCATCATAGAATCCACAACACAACAACCAAAACATACCGAATGAAATTAGTTCTTCACTCTATCCAACACAACACATACACGGCCAAAACTCCACATCCACGGCTCAACATCAACTCCAATATTTTATGAGTTTCATTCATTTCTACACATAACAACAACACACAAGACATGCTAAATACAATTAAATCATTATTCCTACACTATATGGCACATACACGGCCACACACACAACACTATATTTTCATGAATTCCATTCATTTCCAAAATAAAGATTGAACCTTACCTTCTTCCACCTAGTGCTCCCTCGGCTAGAACCATATTCCGCAAAAACGAGCGCTTTGCTTGCTCTACCAACTACTCCATGTTAACGAGGGCCTTTCAATTAGTAGAAAAGCTTGAAGAAAATAATTTTCCATGATCAAAATTGAGGGGGCTGGTTTCGGCCAGCCCTTGGCCGTTTTTCTCCTTCTCTTTTTTTCTCCATTTTTCTTGAACTTTCTAGGCAACAAATGATGAAGATGATTAAGTTGATCATCTTATACATACATATATAATTAATACACATGGCCATGGCCCACACTTCCATGTGGCCGGCCACCTCCCTCTTTTTTTTTTTTTTTTTTTTTTTTTGATTTTCAAGTTTCCAAAACTTCACTTTTGGCCCCATATTTCATGAAATATTAGTTTCCATAATTTCACTTTTACCCCAAATTCTCCTTAATATCTCCATCCAATGAAATCATAAGCAACTTATGCCTTACAACAAAGTCGGAAGATAGCCTTGTCCATAACTCGTCGCTACCAACTTAAAAATATTCCGACGTACAAAATGCGAGATATAACAATAGGCACGGATTAGGAGGTGATCACTTGGACAGACATGATAGTTTGAGGGCCCGAGATTTCTTGACTTGTAATCCTCCATAGTTTTCCGGGTCGAAGCCCGAGGAGGATCCCCAGGAGTTCATTAGACAGATGCAGCGTACGTTGCGGCTTATTAAAGCTTCTGAGACTGAGTCTGTCGAGTTGGCTTCATATCGATTGCGGGATGTAGCCGCCAATTGGTATGAGTCGTGAGAGTTGTCGAGGGGCGAGGATGCTCCTCCAGCAGTGTGGCACGAGTTTAAGGAGGCCTTTCTTGGCCACTTTCTACCTCCAGAGATGCATCGAGCTAAGGTTGATAGATTTCTACAGTTGAGACAGAGGGGCCGGAGTGTTCGGGAGTATAGTCTAGAGTTTGACTCATTGGCTAGGTATGCACCCACTATTGTAGCTGATATGAACGATAGGATGCACCGATATGTGATGGGGTTGGATTGTTATTTGGTTGATAGTTGCTTGATAATGGTACACGCGCAGCCCAGTATGGATATCGCTGTTATACCTCGCATTTTGTACATTTGGATATTCCGAGTTAATGGCGGAAAGTTAAGGACAAGGTGATATTTTTTTTTTCGGTTTGTTAAGAATGCATAAGTTGTATGTTCATCTTTTATTAGTATGGAGCATTAAGGACAAATTTGGAATAAGAAAAAATTAAGGGCTAAGAGTGGAAACAAAATATTTCATGAAGTGGCCAAATGGCCAAAGTGGCCGTGGGCCCCACCCTAACTTGGCCAATATTTTCATGCCATGAAATGGCACATGTGTACACTACATATTTGTGGGAGCCAAGTACTACACCCCCAAGTTTCGGTACATTGAGATTTATTAGGAGTTAGCTAGTTAACTATAGACACCGGAGTTATTGTCGAAAGGATGCAAGATCACTGGTGCTCGTTTTGCAATACAAGAGTCCGAGTTCGTGTAATAGGTTATGGAAGGACGGGAAAACAAGTGAACTGAGGAGATTAAGCTTCCGAGACTTTGAAGGAAAGTTAAAGGCAAGGCCATTTTCCGGTTTTGATTTAATGCGCAAGTCACTTATAAATATTATTGGCATGGAATATTAAGGGAAAACTTGGAATTCGGAAATTATTATTAGCTCATGACTTTTTTGAGAAGCCAAGTGGCCGTGGGTCCCACCCATGGTTGGCCAATTATCTTAAGCCATGAAGATGTACATGTGGTCATCTTATATTTGAAGGATTAAATGCACATGTAGACAAGATGACTAGGCAAGCAAGAAAATTGGTCATCTTTTATGACTTAAGAAAAATTCTAGAAACTTGGAGAAGAGAAAAAAAAAAAAAAAGAAAGAAAAGAGAAAAAAATTGCACATGACCGGCCATGTGCATATATATATATATATGTGTGTGTGTGTGTGTGTGTGTGTGTGTGTGTGTGTGTGTGTGTGTGTGATGAATAATACAAGGCAAGTCATCATATTCTTCCCCTTAGAAAAATTTAGAAGCTTGGAGAAAGAGGGAGAAAGGCCATTCGGCCAAGGGAGGAACCGAGCAAGGGCAAGAAAAAGTGATCAAAAAAAATAATTCTCTCTAGCAATTCCACTCCTTAGAAGGTGCATGACAACGTAGTGGAGTCGTTGGAGTAGTAAGAACAAGCGTCGATTCAAGGTGCAAATCATAGCCAATTTAAGGAACTAAGTGAAAGAGGTATGGTTCAATCCTATTTTTCACATGTTATGCATGGTTTGTGTATGTTGTGGAGTGTGGAAACGAACGAAATCCATGAAATTGTGGTGTTGTTGTGGTGGCCGTGTAGGTTGCCTTGGCCGTGTGTATGCCATATGGGTAAGAATGATGAATTCATTTTACTTAGTCTTGTAGTTGTGTTTGTTGTAGATTCTATGATGAAAATGAACGTTTGATGACTCATGTTGACGTTGCAATTGTTGTGGGTGGTTTTGGAAAGTAATATGATGTTAATATAGGTTCTTGTGTTCATAAGAATGATGATTGTTAGCATGCGGATTGTTGGTGTAGTTTATGAATTCGGCAGAATAATTAAATGGTTGAATAGTGAATTGACTAGTTATGGAAATCGGAAAACAGCGTGTGGGCTGTTTTATGGAATACTTTGAAATGGGAAATGATATTATTGATGTTGGTATTGTTGTTGTTGTTGTTGGTTGATGAATTGAGAATTCGGGCTAGGCATCTAAACGGGGGGAGATCTTTGTCCGATTTTCGATAGAATATAAAATAGTTTAAGTTGGAACTTGAGATAAGTATGTGATACGGAGACTAACATTAGTGTGAATCCTCTCGAATGTAGATTTGTGAGCGCGGGCGGATACACGTAGCCAATAGGAGGTCGAGCAGGTATGTTAAGGCTCGCCCCTTTCTTTCAAAGGCATGATTCTTAGATTACGATTTCATAAATGCTTCCATAACTTTGTTGTTGTCAAAAGTTAGAAGTCTATAATTCTAAGGCATGATTTCTTTTCCCGTGACCCGTAAATGCTTTCTAAAATGTCCGTATCTTTCCAAAATGGAGGTTTATGACTCCGTAAGCTTTCATGACAACTCGATGGATATGTTTTACAATGACAACGATGATGTCAAAAATGAGAATATTTTCCTACGATGAATATGATGATGATGATTCTATGTCTAAGGGTTCCAAGTTTATGATTTCAATGACGATATGAGAATGTTGAGCTATTTCTTGATTTCTCAATTTTATTCATGAATGATGACTATTTTTTAAGGATTCCAAAGTATATGAATTGATACCTTATGATCCTATTCTATGTTTCCTCGTGAAGCTATTTCCTCGCGAAGCTATTCTTCATTGGCACTCTCACCTTATAATAATCATTCCTCCAAAGTGAGACAAAGCGACCATGATGATTCCATAATATAATCGGAGGTTACCGACCTTACTGTTATATCCCGCCTTTTTGCATAATCGGAAAATTCGAAATAATTGTGATTTATGAGAAAGGGGGCATGTTTGAATTTTTCTTAGTAGGTGTGTGGCGGATATGGAAGCTTGAATGCGGAAACAATGGAGAAGGCCTAAGGGCAAAATTGGAATTTTGGAAATTTGTTTCGGGAATTATAAAATATGATTCGTGAAGAATTGGGCTAAAAAAAAAATGAAAAATGAGGCCCAATGTTAAAGGGGTGGCCGGCCAACTATAGGCCCAAACCCATGTTTTAATTAATAAATTTCCATGTGCCAAACATGTGACAAGTTGAGGGGGATATATATATACATGACCATCTCTAGAATTTTCAAGAAAAACCAAAGGAAAAATCAAGAAAAAAAAAAGAAGGGAGCCGTCGGCTCTAGAGAGAAAAGAAAGAAAAGAAAAGAAGAAAAATTCTTGGAGCCAAATCCTTTGGTTCAAAATTCATTTCTTGTGGGATTATTACTAAGTGCAAGATTATCTACAACTTGGTATAATTATCTTGGTGTAGGACAACTCTAGTGGCAAGTGAGAACTTGAAGGAAAGGTAAGGATTTCATGTTTTTATTATGTTATGGAAGGTTATATGTATGTTGTGGTGTGTGGAATTGAATGAAAAGCATGGAATTGTGAGTTGTAGTGTGTGTGTGCCGTGTGTGTGTGTGTGTATATGTATAGCCGTGCATGTGCATGGTTGTGTATGGAGCCGTGTGTGTGTAGTGTTGTATAAATAAGATGAGTTGAATCTTATGTTACATTCTAGTTGTAGTTTTGGTAGAATTTATATTGGAAATAGAAGTTGAATAAATTGGGTTGAAGTTGGGAATATGGATGTTGGCCGTGAGCTATGGAAAAGTTGGAATAAAAATGAATTGTTTTGTTTGATATGTTAGTTGTGTCATTATGATTCTTATAACATAAATAAAGGTTAAATGGTTTGAGTTGGAATCGATTTGAAAGTGGGAAGTCGAAATGAGAATTATGGCCTTATGTTGGAAAGTTTGTATATTTTGTATACCTCGTATATATATTATAGAAATATTGTGAAACGCTTCCGTATGACATTGTAATGATTTTGATTGGTAATGAATGTGAGTATGATGGTGATGGTTGGAAATTTGAAGTCGGAACGAAAGCGATTGCATTATGTAAGAAGGAGACTAGTTGCGTATTGTATTGTGTTTTATTGTGATTGTTGATGTTGTGGATGTTGTTGTTGAGTTGTTGTTGGTTGTTTGAGCCGAGTTGAATCTCGGGGGTGTTACATTTATAGGGGAGGTGCTGCCGAAATTTCGGTAGCTAAGTATAAACCCAAGAGTGAAATGTTAACTCTCATGAATAGTAACTGGTAAAGGTGACCATTTGCAGATTTCTGACGAAACGGGAATTGAAATTGGACGAGCGTAAGGCACAACCAAGGTATGTAAAGCTTTGCCCTTCATTCGTTGGCATGTTCTGAGTGCAATAGGCTTGAAAGCGAGCCTCAATCGCACTTCTGCTTCTCACACTCTGAGATTGAAAATAGCTCAAAACCATTCAGTAAGATTGGAACGTTTCTTCACCTTTTGTCGATAAAACACACTATATGTATGTAATTTCCATAAATGGAGTTGGAACACCCTATAATTATTAGGGACGACCCCTAAGATTATTATCCAGCATTTATGTACACCACTGCGATCGGGTCCGAGGAGGGCCCACAAAACTCTGATACTTTTCGTATGGCTCAAATTGATTTATTTCTGTTCGTTCTTCATAGATAATTCTTAGTTATGTTTCCGTCCGCTAACTAATAAGTATTATGACTATCTTTCTGAATCTTGACATTATTCTGACATCTGGAACGATTCTGGACACTCTGTTCTGATGCAATCTGACTACTCTGATTTGACCTACCGTCTGGACTATTTCAGTTTCGTTGAGTCTGAATATTGGTCTGTATGCATATGGTTTCTCATGGATCTGTTCGTGGATGCCTCAATGCTTCCTTCATCGCGCCGGCCAGTTCTCGTGATTCGTGCACTTCACCGCATTTTTCACCGCGTCCTCGAATGTGCGGGCCGGGATATATATACGATTATGATCCGATTATGATTCGATTATGTGATATTATGGGGATGGCGGCCAAGATGGCATTTGATATGATTTGTCTGTCCACCGCGTTCCGTACTACGAGGGCCGGGTTCTGTTACCGCGTCCCTTATTAAAGGGCCGGGATCTGATTTATGATATGTATGTCCGTATATGCTTATGACTCGCATGCATGATTTCGTATGCTATGCTATCGTATGTCCGATTTGGATCATGACTATTTCGTCTATGATTTCGGAAATCTGATTCGAACTCGATTCCGTCCGTCACGTTTCGTACGTCCGATTCTTACCTCGGTATATATATCCGTCATGCCTTCCGAATTTATTTCGTTCGAGAATCTATACGGCTACATTCTGTACCTTTGGTCCGTATTGACACTCCGTCCGCTACATTCCCTAAATTTGACATATTACGATTCTGTCTGTACACTCTGTAAGTCTGACTCCGCTACAAATCCGATTCTGTCTGTTATGATTTTACGTATTCGATTCTGATTATGATTATGTATGTTACATTTCCGCTTTACATACTCGGTACACCTTCGTACTCGAACCGTTCTTCGGTATATGTGTTACATGTTTAGACCCGCCGCACGGTACGCGGCGCTATAGGTACTGCGATTGCCCGTCCTGCTGGAGAGCCCCCTTGATCCGGAGCCGATACTTTTGGTATATATCTTCTCGTTGTCGTTTGTTCCGTATATATGATCATTTGGGTACGGCGGGGCCCCGTCCCGTCTTTTGATTCTCGTTCGTATGTTAGAGGCCCGTAGACATGTTTGTGGCCGCGGGTTGTCACCGTAAGATCGGGGCAAGTGAGTAAGGTTCCGCGTTTATCCGAGCACTTCGTTTACTATGATCGCCCTAACGGCTTATTTCTCGTGCTTAAGTATGTATATATGTATATGTATGTTCGTGCAACGTATTTTATATCTGTATGAATTTATGTATGTCTAAACGAGATTTAGCTAATTGGTACGCCAGATTTGTCAGGTAGGTATGTATGGGTGTCCAGTTAGGACATCAGTCGCGGCCCACGGGGTTGGGTCGTGACACTTACGTCACTCCGATAGATACATGACTTTCTTTGGGCTCTCATGCATGCTACTTATATGATATATGAATATGATATATGTATATGTATATGGGGAATATGGGAAAGGGCGAGAGCGTTATATACGCGTAACCACCGATCGGTGGGTATAATATTACCGTCCCGGACGCGGGATGCCCGACGCGCGGGATACGTGGTTATGGATCGGGGCTGCACGTTCCGAATATAATATATATATATATATATATATATATATATATATATATATAATATAATATATTATATGGATCGGTCCGCACGTTCAATAATATAATATATATAATATATATATATATATATGGATCGGGCCGCACGTTCCGCAAAGACTAAGCATGCATAGTACCCGCCTAAAAGGCACTCGATGTATTGTGTTACTCTTTATCTCATGATATGTTCCATATTTTCGTCTTGTTACTATTCATGATTTGTATCCTTCCATATGTTGTTACTCATGCCTTACATACTCGCACATTGCTCGCACCGACGTCCCTTTCTTGTGGACGTTGCGTTCATGCCCGGCAGGTAAACGGTAGACGCATCCGATCCCTAGAGCTCCGGGCCGGCATATTGGGAGCGCTCCAGTTGTTCCGGAGCTTCAGTTTACCGGTACTACTTTTGTGTACATATTTGGGCACGGTGGCATCCGGCCCCGACTTGTGGATATATGTATCTTATTTAGAGGCTCGTACGTACGTGTACACAAATGTTTCGTAGTCCCGCCGCCCTTATGGTTGTATAATCTTTTGGTAAAACCTACCAACACTGCTCACGAGTATGCTATTGATGATTATGTTGAGTAAGATATGATTGTATCGTCCATATGGCCCACTCGCAGTACGAATAGAATGCATGATAAGAGGTGCCGGTATGATATTATCGGGTACCCGTCACGGCCCCGACGGGGTCGTGACAAAAGTGGTATCGCAGCAGTTCGTCTAGGGGTTGTCTACGAGTCGTGTCCGGTAGAGTCCCGTTTATGGGTGTGAAGCGCGCCACACTTATAAACGAGGAGGTCGCAGGGCATTTAGGAATAACTGACCTTCTTTGCACTCTAGATCGTGCGGTAGAGCCATGTTACCAGGATTCCCCGTTCTTCTCCTAATCGTTTGCTATGATTTCAGCAATGCCTGTGAAGAGGAAAGCTACGGCGGCCCAAAAGGGCAAGACCAAGACGGTGGCTGGGAGAAGAGTTGAACGGGAGCCACCGGTGGAGGCAGAAGAGGGCGAGTCTCATAACGAAGCCCCTCCTCAGACTTCTCATGCTCCACCAGTGCGCCAGAGCAGAAAGAGTTTCAGCCCAGCCTCAAAGCACCACCAGGCCCACCGCGCACTGGCCGGGCGCCACGCACAGGCTATTCGCTTGCCGACCCAATTGGCTGCCGCCCAAGCTCGCCGGGAAGGTGTGGGCCAAGGTGATAGGGCGGTGAGTGCGAGAGCCCGCGATTTTATCAGCCTGAACCCTCCAGAGTTTTATGGTTTGAAACCCGATGAAGACCCGCAGGGCTTCATAGATGAGATGCTGAGAACGCTGCGGATAATACATGCTTCGGATACGGAGTCAGTAGAGTTGGCTTCGTCATGACAGTTGCGGGATGGCGAGTCCGCGGGTCTAATGCTTGGATATCTTTGAGGGGAGCAAATGCCCTCCTCCGCCTTGGCAAGAGTTCACCGAAGCATTCCTGCGACATTATTTACCACCGGAGGTACGACGGGCCCGAGCTGATAAGTTCTTGAATCTTAAGCAAGGAAATATGAGCGCTCTTAGAGTACAACCTCCGATTTAATTCTTTGGCCAGGTATGCCCCGCCCATGGTAGCCGATATGGGAGACCGTGTGCATCGATTCGTGAGTGGGTTGGGGCCACATTTAGTTAAAGATTGTTTGACGGCTTCACTCCAGGATGGGATGGATATCGGTCGTATCCAGGCCCATACCCAAAACCTGGAAGAACGGCAGCAGCCGCAGAGAAGTGAACGTTACCCCGATGGTGGCGAGAAAAAGGCCGATCTTTCGGAGCTAGCGCGAGTATAGAGAGGGGCGTACACAACAATATTCCAGGTATTCGCACCAATCGCAGCCGCCGCACCTCCCCCTCGATTCCGCGAGTAAAAGATTTGACCGTCCTCTCTATTCGGGTGACCTGTGCCGCAGTTCAAAGGCTTCGGGTCCCGATGGCCGATTCTAGTGGGCGGGGCCACCCCTACCCCGTGTACTCGGTGTGGCGCACCACACTGGACAGTGTCGCGTAGATACAGGTGCCCGTTTTACCAGGTCAAGTTGGCCATTTAATGCGGGATTGTCCGCTGAGGAATGAAAGAGACAGAGCTCAGCCCGCCGGATCGGCGATTGGTTCATCATCGTCCGTGCGCCCTCCTGGACAAGTATCCCAGATTCTGGAAGGCCGTGGCCGAGGCAGAGGTGGAACACCCAGTTCAGGCGGTCCCCAGAACCGTATATACGCACTGGCGGGACGGCAAGATCCTGAATCTTCCCGTATGTGGTCACAGGTTGTTATACCCCGCATTTTTGGAGTATGAGCGTGACATGTGCTTCCTCAAAATTGACAATCATGTTGTAGCTACGTAATTTAAACTCCTCGTCGATAGTATCGTATCCCGTACTTTTGTACGCTAGATTATTTGTAAGTTGAGATGGGGCCCGCACATCGAGATTTTTTTTTTCGGACATGTGACGAGTTATATGAATCACATACGGAA
>NW_026725592.1:0-71556 GCF_029784015.1 Lycium ferocissimum
TTTTTCCCAAATTTTTTAAAAGTAGCAACATACCACCACTAAATCAAAGATGGTTATTCTTAAAAACCCTTTGCCCAAATTTCCCAAATATACGAAAACACGGGATATAACAGTAACCAAACTAAGGTTCTTATGTTCTCAAAAGATTAAATTTCAAAAGTCTTATAAAGAATTTTGTTACTAAAAGGCTCCGAACTTCAAACGCTCGTAACTTTTGCATATGAGCTCGGATCGCCCCGAAACATAATAGGTAAACTTCATAAGACATAACATTCCCCTAATCGTCATAGTTCGGGCTCGGACGGGCCGGCACCCGTCCGTGGGGCCCGGCTTTTCTATGATTATCCTTAATGACCTTTAAGAAAGATTTAGTACTATTTTTACCTTGATCTCGGCATGGATTCCCCACTTATTTGGTAGGTTTAGAATTATGATTTGTATGCATTTTAAATAAGGATAGCTACGCATGTGACTTCGATATGTAATTATGATCTAAGTCCTATTTCGACATGTTCCGAGTAATGTCGGAAGGTATTTGATGTAACTATTGTTCCGATTCCTAAATGATGGTTCGCTTTAATTTATTTTATTCTATCGAGTCTTGAATGATTTGTGTGCATATGGTTCCTCACTACTCGTCGTGTATAGTGTTGTTACCTCTTTCACCGAGTCCCGGCCGGCACGTATTCGTGCACGATCTCGCTTGCATTGTTCACCGAGTCCCTCACTAGAGGGCCGGGCACGCTATATATACATATATGATGATATGCGATGGATGATATGGGGATGGCGGCCGTGATGGCACTTGATGATCCTATTCACCGAGTCCCTCACTAGAGGGCCGGGTACGGCATATGCATATGATTACATGATCACTATACATGATGCTTATATGATTTATTTACCGAGTCCCCCACTGGAGGGCCGGGTACGTTATATGTGCATAATGACTTAATGATATGATATGGACATACATGATATATGATTCACAGGTAAGTTTTTGATTCCCTGATTTCTATACTTATTTCGATATAGTCCAGTTCGGAGCTTAGGGTTCTATTTATGTATTCTCGTGCTTTACATACTCAAGACATATTTCATAATTACCCCCTTTCTTCGGGGGCTGCATTTCATGCCGCGAAAAAAAGATATACTCACAAGTGAGCCGCCGCCTTAGGATCCTACTCAGCTATTTTGGAGAGCTCCTTTGTCCGGAGCCCAGATTTTGGTACAGACTCTTTGTTATATGTGTATTTATTTATTCGTGGTACGCGGGGCCTGTCCCGTCATATGGTTCTCATTACTGTTAGAGGCCTGTAGACATAAGTGTGGGTTGTGTGTAAAGCATTGTTCGATTCATTTGTGTTCTGTATATCCCCGAGGTTGTGCGCGTATGATATTTGTGTATATAAATGTGTGGGCGGTGTCGTGCCTTTACGAACGTATAAGTTTTCATCATATTTGCTATGATCTGATTATTAATGATAAGTAAGTACGAGTGCCTGGTTCGGGCACTAGTCACGGCCTACGGGGTTGGGTCGTGACAGTATCACTCTTTTAAAAATTTCAATTAAAACGCCTCAAAGTTTGCAATAAGATAAAATTGCTTTACTTTACCTATACAAACATATATATAATAATTTAGGTAAATATGTAATTAAGATTGCTTTTACATGATTGATAACCATGTTATTTTGCTTTACAGCAATAATACAGAAGCTACAAATAATGTCATGATGTGTTACGAAACAAGTAAAAACGACGACAAACAAAAAACTGATCAAGAAGAAGGGATAACTGAATTGGAAGGATTGATAGACGTCGAAGAGAAATATTAAAATAGACCAATGCCAAACCTAGAGGAAATAAGGAGTTGCTTCGGGAAATCAAAATAAGTGTACATCTGACAGAGATTGAGAAAGAAGGGTATCGGAGCTAGTTGAAAGAATATAAAGATGTTTTCTCCTGGTCATACGCCGATATGCCGGGCTTGAGTACGAACATTGTTGCCCATAGGTTACCGATCCTAGAAGGATTTGCCCCGATAAAACAGAAAATTAGGCAGCCTAAGCCTGATGTTAGTATTCGAATTAAAGAAGAAGTAGAAAAACAGATTCAGTCAGGAGTTGTGGAAGTGACACCATACCCGACATGGTTAGCGAACATAGTCCCAGTACCAAAGAATGATGGGAAAATAAGGATCTGTGTGGACTATCGTAATCTTAGCCGCGCTAGCCCAAAGGATAATTTCCCACTCCCAAACATTCATATACTCAGACAACTGCACCAATCATGAGGTGCAATCTTTTGTGGATTGTTACGCGGGCTATCATCAGATACTGATGGATGAGGAAGACACTCAGAAAATGGCATTCATCACACCGTGGGGGGTATATCACTACTGGGTAATGCCTTTCGGTCTCAAGAACGCTGGCGCTACTTACATGGGGGCGATGACCGCCATCTTTCATGATATGATGCATAGAGAGATTGAGGTATATGTGGATGACGTCTTCATCAAGTCCCGAGTGGATGATGATCATCTTGAGCACTTAAAAAAAAAATTTGACAGACTCCGCAAGTACGATTTAAAGCTAAATCCTACAAAATACGCATTTGGAGCGGGAAGCCCTTTATTGTTGTACATGTCAGTATCAGAGAATGCTTTTAGGTGCATGTTGGTGCAAAATGATGAAACAGGCAAGAAAGAGAGAGCCATTTATTACATCAGTAAAAAGTTCACACCCTGCGAATCCAGATATTCTTTGGTGGAAAAGACGTGTTGCGCTCGACTCGGGTGTCTCGAAATTAAGACATTATATGGCTGCATACACGACTTATTTGATCTCAAGAATGGACCCCCTAAGGTACATCTTTCGCCAACCTCTACCGATAAAGAAGTTGGCCAAATGGCAAATGATATTAAGTGAGTTCGACATCCGATACGTCACACAGAAAACAGTCAAGGGGCAAGCGTTAGCATATTTACTGGGAGGAAGGCCAATGGATGACAACCCCGTACCATTGTGGACTTATTTCCCCGATGAAGAAATAATGACAATCGAGGGTGAAGAAAATGAAGATGAATTAGGCTGGAAAGTATACTTTGATGGAGCGGGCACTTAAAGGATCGGTGAATCGGGGCCGTTTTGGTTTTAGACTCAAAGCCAATATTATTCGGTGGCCGCCAAGTTAAACTTCAGTTGTACCAACAACATGGATGAATAGGAGGCATGTACCTTAGGCCTATGTTTAGCCCTTGACATGGAAGTGGGAGATCTTCAGGTAATTGGCGACTCAGATCTGTTAATTCATCAGGTTCGAGGGGAATGGGCCACCAAAAATGAGAAGATCATACCGTGTGTTGGAGTTGTGTAAAGACTGGAAGATCAGTTCAAAGAAGTCAAATTCAAGCACATACCAAGAACCCAGAATGAGTTTGCTGATGCACTGGCAACAATAGCATCCATGATTCAACATCCTGATAGTAGGTACATTGATCCAATCAAAGTTAAAATTAGAGATCAACCGGCTCACTGTGCTTTTGTAGAAGCGGAGACTGATGGAAAACCTTGGTACATTGGTATCAAAATTTACTTGGAAAAAGGAGAAAATCCTGAAGGAATCACCATTAATCAGAAGAAGACTATCAAGAAGTTGGCAAATGGTTTCTTCCTCAACAAGAATGTTACTCGTACAAAAGAACCCCCGGATTTGGGATTGCTTAGATGTGGTGACTCATCAAATCCATAAGATTGATTGAAGAAGTGCATGCTGGAACCTGCGGGCCTCACATGAATGGGTTCGTGCTAGCAAACAAGATCTTAAGAACAGGTTATTACTGGATGACCATGGGGAATGATTGTAGCAAATTCATCCAGAAATGCCACAAGTGTCAAATTCATGGAGATTTGATAAAGGTCCCTCCGACAGAACTGAATGCTATGACATCGCCTTGGCCATTCGCTGCTTGGGACATGGATGTCATAGGACCAATTGAGCCAGCAGCGTCAAACAAACACCGCTTCATTTTAGTCGCCATAGACTACTTCACCAAGTGGGTGGAAGCAGCATCTTATGCATCAGTGATGAAGAAAGTAGTCGCAGATTTTTTGCGCAACAACATCATATGCTGATTTGGTATCCCAGAATCAATCATAACAGACAATGGGGCTAATTTGAACAGCCACTTGATGAAAGAAATGTGTGCGCAGTTTCGAATCACTCACCAAAATTCAACCACATACCGACCACAAATGAATGGGGCTGTGGAAGCCGCCAACAAAAACATCAAGAAGATCCTCAGAAAGATGATTGATAACTACAAAGACTGGCATGAACAAACACATGCATGCATCGGGATACGCACTACTGCTAGGACTTCAACTGGGGCCACCCCGTACCTGTTGGTGTATGGCACTGAAGTAGTAATACCAGCCGAAGTAGAAATTCCTTCACTTCGAATCATACAAGAGGCTGAATTGGACGATGCGGAATGGATCCACAAAAGGTATGAACAACTAGCCAAACCACAAGAATACAAACGAAAGTTTGCACCAAATTAACAAGGGCCTTCATATGACGGGATAGGGAAGAGCCGTAAGGGTACTGGATAGACACATATATACAACAAAGCAAGGATTTAGATGCCATCAAAGAAGCTAGGCTCGAACAAGGGAGCACTCCAAGATAGGCCGAATAGATATCCTAAGTTAGCTATCACCAAAACGGCCCATAACTAGCGTGATAAGGAACTTATATAAAAAGGCAAGACGTCATGCGAGTATATAAAGCATGAAATACCCGAGGGATTATAACCGAAATAAGAAGTACGGTAAAAAACGAGTACAACAACCAGATACCAAAATGCTTGCTTTGGAAACATAAATCATGCATGTCAATATCATATATCATAAACATATATACAGGACTCGGTGAACATGGTCGCCACCGTCTTTGGCGCCCAAAACATAAGTCATATATACACAACACAAAGATAACTCCGTATACGGACTCCAACTCGTATCACAAAGATAGCACCATAACACAAGATAACACCATAACACCCCGGATAAACACATATATATATATAAGAGGACCGCCCTACAGTGGGGGACTCGGGAACCATGGAGCACTCGAGGTGTGCACGATGACATACCGGCCGGGACTCGGTGAAAGATGTAATAACGGTATGCACGAGCATGAAGTAGTGAGTAACCATATGCATATAAATCATCTTTTGAGACTCAATAGATAAGTAGACTAATCGACGCTCGAGTATCGGGATAATAGTCACACAAGGGCCTTTGAAACATAAATTCTTTGAATATCATTACAAACTATGTCAAATAACGCCTCAGGGATCATAGAGATGTATCAAATTAATACGAGACAGGTTATAAAAGTTATGGTCATTAGTCATTATAGGGTTCTTTTCAGGAATAAGAACTTTCATGCATCATTTATTACCCGATCATATAGAAAGCTCAAGGGCAGTAGCTCGACTATTTTAAGAATTCTAATATCAAGAAGTGAATAAGAATCATAAATCATGCTCAAAACTTATGAATAGAATTACCCCGAAGCTCATATCATAGCTTACTTACGTCTAGGACATGCCAAAAGAAAGAAGGATAGGCTTTACATACCTTTTAGCGTTTACTCGCAAAGAGATATAGTCGCCCAATAGTGCCTCAACCTATATCAAGACGTCAAGAACTACGGTTAAGCTACGGGAGAATTCAAAACATATTCTAACGTTAGTAACTCCTTTCTAAATAATTTGACGACGTTTCCTTTACATTCAAACCAACCGTATACAACCAAGCTAACATCAATGATTATACGTTCAAGTATCAATCCGAGACTATTCAAACGTCGGGATAATTCGGGTCAATTACGATAAGTTGGGGACAAGACCATTCCGAGAGATGAAGTAGAGATTTTTGTTTGTCTTAAAAGAATAAGTTGTGCATGATTTTATTGGCATGGAAATATTAAATAAACATTTGGGGTCAAATTCCATTTTTGGAAAATATTCTAATTTTGGAAAGGAAATTAATTCATGAAAAAAAAAAAAAAAAAAAAAAAAAAAAAGGAGAAAATAAAGGCCATGTGGCCGGCCACCTTAGGTGGGCCATGGCCACATGGTTGGCTAAAATGTGGAATTAAAAAGATGACTTGGTCATCTTATTCCTCACTTCATCTCAAGAAATTTCAAGAAACTTTGAGAAGGAGAAAAAGACCAAGCCATATTCGGCCATGGCATGGAAAGAGGAAGATCAAGAACCTTGATCCAAAAAATAATTTCTCCTAGTTTTCCTACCAATTGAAAGGTGCTCTTTAACGTGGGATAGTTGTTGGAACAGACAAAACGCTTATTCTTGCAAAAATCTACTCCTAGTCGTGTGGAAAAGTTGGAAGGAGAAGGTATGTTCTAATCTTTTCTTTTATATGTTATGCATAGTTTATGTGTGTTGTAGCATGCAAAGATGGATGAAATTCATGAAAATATAGGAAGTTGAAGTTGTAGCCGTGTGGGATGTGTAGTTGGCCGTGTGGTGTGTGTTGTATTGAAGGAGTAGTGAATTCATGGTATTTAGCATGTATAGGTGTTGTTGTAATGTGTAGAAAGTGAATGAAAAACGTGGAGTGGTGTATGTTGAGGTGTGGCCGAAAATAGGGGCTGTTTGTTATGCAAGAAATGAAGTCATGTTATCTAGTATTTTGATCGTCGTCGTTATGAATTCTATGAGGTAAAATGAAGTTTAATGAATCAAATTGAAGTTGTGATGGTTGTGGGCTGATTTGGAAGCCAATGTAACTCTTATGTGAATTTTATATTTAGGATGATTACATTGTTAATATATATATTGTTGATGTAGTTTATGAGTTTTGGAAGAAGAAAATATGTTAGTATTGTTTTCGGGTTTGGAGAGCATTTCGGGTAAGTTGGTGGTTGGTTGGATTGTTTGAAATATTGTATGAATTGTTTATAGTGTCCTTGAATATTGTTTGAATGATTTCGGATTAGTAATTGAACGTGTGAATATTGATGTTAGTTTGATTTTATGCGGTTGAATTGAATATAAGTGAATATCGTCGCATTATGTGAAAGAAGGTTGTTGATGTTAGAATGCGTTTTGAATCAATGGTTGATGTCATTAGAATGTTTTGTTGGTATTGTGGTTGATGAAATTGGCCGAGTTTAATTCTCGGGGTGGTGTATTTATAGGGGAAGTCTTTGCCGAAATTTTCGTAGAATTTGGTGTGCGCTTGGAATCGGGTTTCTAAATGCCTTTAGCTAATGTTTGATATTTAATGACGTATTGTAGATCTTGGAAAGTTCACGACGTAAATTTGGATTAGCTTGGAAAGCAGGCAAGGTATGCAAGGCTTACCCTTTTCTTCGTTGGCATGTCTTAGCTACGATTAAGTTATGATAAGTTACGAATCTCGAGGCGATTCCATTCCTATGATCCGAGCAAGCATATGAGTTTTATTCACTTTTAATGTTCGCAAGTCAATTTAGTTAAATTATGGCTCCTATGTTTTGAAAGATTGAATTTCAAAAGCCTTAAAAAGAATGTTGCTACAAAAAGGATCCCGATCTTCAAACGTCCGTAACTTTTGCATACGAGCTCGGAACGCCCCAAAACATAATAGGTAAACTCATAAGACATAACTTTCCCCTAACTCTCGTAGTCGGGCTCGGATGGGGGTCGGCACCCGTCCGTGGGGCCCGCGGCTCTTTTATACTATTCCTAATGATCTTTGGGAAAAATTTAATACTATTTCATTTCGATCTCCGCATATGGATTTCCTACTTATTTGATGAGTTATGATTATGATTTTATACATATGGTTCCTACGGTTCCGTGATATGTTTAAGATATTTGATACGTTTCCGAAGGTCGTCCGAAAGACATTTGACATGACTAAGTCTTGACCCTTAAACGATAATTTGTTTTGATTTTTCCATTATATTTTTGGAAAATGTTTTAAAAATTGCATATAGTTTCTCACGACTCTGCTCGTGCACTATTGTCACTTCTTTCACCGAGTCCCGGGGCCGGATGTCATCGTGCGCATTATGTTATATTTCCGGAGTATGATGTGTCCGGTTCGCCGAGCCCCTTTGGCCGGGAACCGTGGATAATGGTGTTATGATGTGTCCGGTACGCCGCGCCCCTATTGGCCGGGTACCGTGGTATATATATGATGTGTTGTGTGACGGGGATACGGAGATATAAAATCTTCTGGAGTATGATGTGTTGTGGCGCCAACGACGGGCGGGCGACCACAGTTCTAAGAGCCTTATGCATGATTTATGTTTTATGAGTAAGCATTTTAATATTTTGAAAGCATTTTGATATTTTGAATATTGCATTTACTTTCCGCACTTCTGATTTTGATTATGACTCTGTTTACTATATTTTATTTCATGCCTTGTATACTCAGTACATTTTCCGTACTGACCCCCCTTTCTTCGGGGGCTGCGTCCCATGCCGCGCAGGTACAGGTACACGCTTCAGAGGTCCGTCAGTCTAGGATATCTGTTCTGCTGCTTGAAGTGCTCCTTTGATCCGGAGCCTATACATTTTGGTACTGACATCTCTATTATCTGTACATATGTTTGTTCATGGGTACGGCGGGGCCCTGTCCCGTCATATGATTCTGTTATGACTCTTAGAGGTCTGTAGACATATACGTGTGGGTTATGGGTAGTTTACCGTTTCCTTGTGTCTGTGTGATCCGTTCGTACGCCCCCTGTATGATGTTGGCCTTACTGGCTCACGTATGATATTCTCCGCTGGATGTTGTGACCGCGGAATGTATATATATATATGTATATGTATTTGTGATAGTTACGGGGCGATGTGTCACTATTTGTAAGTATAAGATCTGATTATGTCACTTATAGTCTGATGTTGAACTCTGTATATGCATAATCTGTTTGTATGTTGATTATGGTTAATAGGTACGTCTGGGTGCCCAGCTCGGGTACCAGTCACGGCCTACGGGGTTGGGTCGTGACAAAAGTGGTATCAGAGCGGTTCGTCCTCGGAATGTCTACAGACCGTGTCCGGCAGAGTCCTGTTTATGGTGTGAAGCCGGCCACATTTATAAACGAGGAGGTGCGGGGCATTTAGGAATTAATGACCTTTCTTGTCTTAGATCATGCGATAGAGCTATTTATTTAGGATGACTCCTTCCTAACGAGTTGTTGTGATTTCGGCGATGCCTCCGAGAAAAGCGACGGCTGCCCAGAAGGGCAAGTCTACAGCCGCTGGGGAGAATAGCCAGGCCCGGGGAATTACCAGGACTCGTACTCAGCCTGTGCCTGAGGTTACGCCGCCATTACCAGAGGGGATTGGAGCGGCGGCGGCGGCGGGTCGGGGGCGGCTCCACCGCCGGCTCCCGGGACCGCGTGCACGAGCCTCCAGCCCCACAGTTAGGGGCAGAGGATAGGGCCATGCGGGATGCGGTCCAGTTGCTGACCAGGATTGTGGCGGGGCAGGCTCGCGGGCATAGATTCGGGGATGACTATGTGGACAGACGTGACAGCTCGAGGGCCCGCGATTTCCTGACCTGTAATCCGCCAGAGTTTTTCGGGTCAAAGCCCGACGAGGACCCCCAGGAGTTTATTAGACAGATGCGGCGTACGTTGCGGTTGATTAATGCTTCCGAGACCGAGTCTGTCGAGTTCGCGTCGTATCGGTTGTATGACATAGCTGCTAATTGGTACGAGTCTTGGGAGTTGTCCGGGGGCAAGGATGCTCCCCGGCCGTGTGGGATGAGTTTGTGGAGGCCTTTCTTGGCCATTTTCTGCCCCCGAGAGACGAGACGAGCCAGGGTTCACGATTTCTACGTACGAGGCGAGGACGGCGGGGAGCGTCGAGAGTATAGCCTCGAGTTTGATTCCCCGGCCGGATACGCGCCTCATATTGTGGCGACATGGGCGACCGGGTGCATCGGTATGTGATGGGGCGGATGATTACCTGATCGATAGTTGTATGGCGATGGCTTCCCAGCCCGGCATGGATATTGCCCGGGTACAGGCGTACGCCCAGGGCATGGAGGAGCGACACAGAGGGCGTCAGCCCGACAGGGGATACGACGGGAGCCAGCCCAAGAGGGCTAGGTCAGCCGGGTACTTTTGGAGATTCTCGAGGCGGGCGGCCTCGGCGGACACGGGGTATTCTTCGTTGTCAGCGCGGAGCGCACCCTCACCATTTCCGGGTAGGAGATTTGACGGTGCAGGGTACTCAGGAGCGAGTCAGAGCTCCAGGGTTTCGGGATCCCAGGTGGACAGAGGTTCCGGTCGGTCGAGGCCATTCATACCTCGGTGTTCACACTGTAGGAGACGTCACCTGGGGAGAGTGCCATCGGGCGATAGGCGCTTGTTTTACTTGTGGCCGTCAGGGCCACCTTATGAGAGATTGTCCGTATGGGGGTGGTTCAGATCGTGCGGCCCGCCCCTACCGGGTCAGTTGCCGGTCCGTCTTCTTCAGTAGCTATGCGCCCTACGGGGCAGGGTATACCGGCACCAGCGGGCCGTGGCAGAGGTCGCGGCGGAGCCTCCAGTATTAGCGGTCCATCGAACCGCCTATATGCGCTGGCCAGCAGACAGGATCAGGAGGCATTACCAGATGCGGCCGCAGGTACATGAATCCTTACTAGCATTTATATTCTTATATGTGCGTATTTGTTGTATAATTGTTGTTTAATAGCGGTAAGCGGAAATTCAAAGTTGATAACCAAGTATGTATAAGTGACGGTGATTAAGACGTGTTCATGGTCATTACGGACCTGGGAGTCGAGGATGGAAAGTAATAGTACCCACAGGTGATAAGTGAATATGTAGAACCGAGAGAGGGGTAAAATGGTAATTGTGTTATGAAAGCGTTCGGAAACCTGTCAAGACTTTATTTTACTCCAAATTACGTGACGAAGGTCATGCGGTGAGGTGGACGCGATTATATCAACGTTAGAGCATCGTATTTCATCGAAGTTCCGGGGTTAAGCGTGCTGGAGTGAGGGAAATTTCAGGATGGGTGACCCCCTGGGAAGTTTCTGGAAGTCTTACAACTTCAGCCATAAGGAGCAAATGGGAAGTTAGGGTGGTCTAAAAGGATTTAGAATATACTGAGTAGGCGGGAATCTTAAGAGACCGCGTAGGCCGGAGCGGGCTGAATCGGGTAAGGAAAAAGAAAGTGCATCACGGCGCTAGAGTTAGGGTCAGCTTGAGTAGTGTTTGTGGATCTTTGCGAATGAGGTGCTGGCAATTATATATGTGTACAGGTAAGCGTGGGAGAACACCGTGCATGGCTATGTTAGTGGGTGTATGCATTCCGACAACCAAGGTAACGGTAAATGGAAGGCATTAATCTGACAGGATAACGAAGTGCAAGCGGAAAAAAAAAAATAATAAGTGGAATGACTGCCATAGGACAATTTGATATTGTTTTTACTATAGGTAAGACTTGGGAAGGTGCGATATAATGATGTTGGAAGAGAAAGAAAGTGAGCGGATAAACCGGCGGGGAATCGGAATGTTGAAACAAAAGTGCAGTCTGACCGAGAGAAAGAAATGCAGATGTGAGGCACATATAATCCCGTAATAAAATAAGTACACCCCTAAAGGGGGGAAGCGGATACGAGGAATGTGAGTGCAAGATAGAGGCAGTCAACACCGCAAAATACTTAATATGGGTACTCGAGCTACAGGTAGGATTCCTTGTTGAGACCAGTTAATAAAACCCAAAGAGCCAACAAAAAAGGGATAGGAGCTAGAACGGCAATTGGGATGGTGCCGAGAATTGACTGTGGAGATCTCGAATGATAGAATGTTAGAAAGTGGAGGTTTACAGGAAATAGTGCGACGAAGGAATGTTAACGGGTAACTTACAGTGATGTAATGAAAGAAAATACGACTAAGTCGGATCAAAGGCTGAGATGTGGGCAATAAGGTCATTCGCTAATAATACTACGCCCTATGGATAGTAAGGGGGAAAAATAGGAAGCCTCCGATAGTAGGAGGTGAACATAGTAGACGAGTGAGTAAAGGAAGAAAAGAGAGTACAATAGGGTAGGCCGTAAGCGAATATTAGGACGGGAGGAGTAGATGGAACTGGGTGAACCAGGAGGAGAAAAGATCGGGGCTGAGAATAAGTGTACTTTATACAACTTGTACCAGAGTAGTTAATGAGGAGAGTCTGGATTCAGTAATACCAATACGGTGATAATATTTTGGGTACATTAAGGAAAGGTGTAAAGATGGCTTAACTAGGCTACCAAGATAGAACTTGTACTAAGGATAAGTAGGACATGGCTATGGTTGAACCAAAGATCTGTTCCGATACCGGTCGTAAGGAAAGGAAGGCGTAGACAAGTGAAGTAGACGTAGGGATTAATGAGGCTGTGCTAAGGCATTTTGGATAAGATTGAAGCACCTTCGCTTATTTTTGTAAAGATCGCGATATAATATGTGACCGGAAAGTTAAGAGCAAGACCTGAGTAAAGGGACAGTAGAAGGGTTGAATTAAAGATAAAGAAATAACCCGAGGTAATGTGTTTAGAGTATTACAAGCTAAGTATAAGATGGTATGAGCAAGATAATCGGAATTAGTTGGCTACCCAAAAGAGGGCGAATTTATGTGTCCCACGAAAGGTGTAACAAAATTTGGCGGGGAGGAGAAGTTCAACTCGAGATGTGCCTTGGATCTTGTTATATGGTTGTGAGGCAAGAATGTTGCGTATTGAAGATATGGCTCGTGTTAAGATATTGTGACGAAGTAGCAGCAGAAAGGAGATGACTGAGGGGAAAATGAAAAAAAGCAATGTAATCAATAGATGGAACGGCACGATATGGTGATAAGAGAAACCCCCCGAGATCTTTATAAGACTCTACGGGACTAGTTGAACATTCGAGGACGAATGTTCTAAAGGGGGGAAGGATGTTATATCCCGTATTTCGCACGTCGGGATAATTCGGGTCAATTACGATAAGTTGGGGACAAGACCATTCCGAGAGATGCGAAGTAGAGATTTTTGCTTGTCTTAAAAGAATAAGTTGTGCATGATTTTATTGGCATGGAAATATTAAAGAAACATTTGGGGTCAAATTCCATTTTTGGAAAATATTCTAATTTTGGAAAGGAAATTAATTCATGAAACAAAAAAAAAAAAAAAAAAAAAAAAAAGGAGAAAATAAAGGCCATGTGGCCGGCCACCTTAGGTGGGCCATGGCCACATGGTTGGCTAGAATATGTGAATTAAAAAGATGACTTGGTCATCTTATTCCTCACTTCATCTCAAGAAATTTCAAGAAACTTTGAGAAGAGAGAAAAAGCCAAGCCATATTCGGCCATGGCTAGAAAAGAGGAAGATCAAGAACCTTGATCACCAAAAATAATTTCTCCTAGTTTTCCTACCAATTGAAAGGTGCTCTTAACGTGGGATAGTTGTTGGAACAAACAAAACACTTATTCTTGCAAAATTTACTCCTAGCCGTGTGGAAAAGTTGGAAGGAGAAGGTATGTTCTAATCTTTTCTTTTATATGTTATGCATAGTTTATGTGTGTTGAAGCATGCAAAGATGGATGAAATTCATGAAAAATAGGAAGTTGAAGTTGTAGCCGTGTGGGAAGTGTGGTTGGCCGTGTGCATGTGTGTGTGTGTTAAGGTGATGAATTCATGGAATTTAGCATGTTTGTGTGTTGTTGTAATGTGTAGAAATGAATGAAATCATGGAATGATGTATGTTGAGGTGTGGCCGAAAATAGGGGCTGTTTGTTATGCAAGAAATGAAGTCATGTTATCTAGTATTTTGATCGTCGTCGTTATGAATTCTATGAGGTAAAATGAAGTTTAATGAATCAAATTGAAGTTGTGATGGTTGTGGGCTGATTTGGAAGCCAATGTAGCTCTTATGTGAATTTTATATTTAGGATGATTACATTGTTAATATATATATTGTTGATGTAGTTTATGAGTTTTGGAAGAAGAAAATATGTTAGTATTGTTTTCGGGTTTGGAGAGCATTTCGGGTAAGGTGGTGGTGTGGTTGGATTGTTTGAAATATTGTGTGAATTGTTTATAGTGTCCTTGAATATTGTTTGAATGATTTCGGATTAGTAATTGAACGTGTGAATATTGATGTTAGTTTGATTTTATGCGGTTGAATTGAATATAAGTGAATATCGTCGCATTATGTGAAAGAAGGTTGTTGATGTTAGAATGCGTTTTGAATCAATGGTTGATGTCATTAGAATGTTTTGTTGGTATTGTGGTTAATGAAATTGGCCGAGTTTAATTCTCGGGGTGGTGTATTTATAGGGGAAGTCTTTGCCGAAATTTCGTAGAATTTGGTGTGCGCTTGGAATCGGGTTTCTAAATGCCTTTAGCTAATGTTTGATATTTAATGACGTATTGTAGATCTTGGAAAGTTCGCGACGTAAATTTGGATTAGCTTGGAAAGCAGGCAAGGTATGCAAGGCTTACCCTTTTCTTCGTTGGCATGTCTTAGCTACGATTAAGTTATGATAAGTTACGAATCTCGAGGCGATTCCATTCCTGTGATCCGAGCAAGCATATGAGTTTTATTCACTTTTTAATGTTCGCAAGTCAATTTAGTTAAATTATGGCTCCTATGTTTTGAAAGATTGAATTTCAAAAGCCTTAAAAAGAATGTTGCTACAAAAAGGATCCCGATCTTCAAACGTCCGTAACTTTTGCATACGAGCTCGGAACGCCCCAAAACATAATAGGTAAACTCATAAGACATAACTTTCCCCTAACTCTCGTAGTCGGGCTCGGATGGGGGTCGGCACCCGTCCGTGGGGCCCGCGGCTCTTTTATACTATTCCTAATGATCTTTGGGAAAAATTTAATACTATTTCATTTCGATCTCCGCATATGGATTTCCTACTTATTTGATGAGTTATGATTATGATTTTATACATATGGTTCCTACGGTTCCGTGATATGTTTAAGATATTTGATACGTTTCCGAAGGTCGTCCGAAAGACATTTGACATGACTAAGTCTTGACCCTTAAACGATAATCTGTTTTGATTTTTCCATTATATTTTTGGAAAATGTTTTAAAAATTGCATATAGTTTCTCACGACTCTGGTCGTGCACTATTGTCATTCCTTTCACCGAGTCCCGGGCCGGATGTTATCGTGCGCATTATGTTATATTTCCGGAGTATGATGTGTCCGGTTCGCCGAGCCCCTTTGGCCGGGAACCGTGGATAATGGTGTTATGATGTGTCCGGTACGCCGCGCCCCTATTGGCCGGGTACCGTGGTATATATATGATGTGTTGTGTGACGGGGATACGGAGATATAAAATCTTCGGAGTATGATGTGTTGTGGCGCCAACGACGGGCGGGCGACCACAGTTCTAAGAGCCTTATGCATGATTTATGTTTTATGAGTAAGCATTTTAATATTTTGAAAGCATTTTAATAATTTGAATATTGCATTTACTTTTCGCACTTCTGATTTTGATTATGACTCTGTTTACTATATTTTATTTCATGCCTTGTATACTCAGTACATTTTTCGTACTGACCCCCCTTTCTTCGGGGGCTGCGTCCCATGCCGCGCACGGTACGGTACACGCTTCGAGGTCCGTCGGTCTAGGATATACGTTTGCTTTGCTTGAAGTGCTCCTTTGATCCGGAGCCTATACATTTTGGTACCGACATTCTATTATACGTATATATGTTTGTTCATGGGTACGGCGGGGCCGTCCCGTCATATGATTCGTTATGACTCTTAGAGGTCCGTAGACATATACGTGTGGGTTATGGGTAGTTACCGTTTCCTTGTGTACGTGTGATCCGTATTCGTACGCCCTATGTATGTATGATGTTGGCCTTGCGGCTCACGTATGATATTCTCCGCCGGATGTTGTGACCGCGGAATGTATATATATATGTATATATATATATGTATTTGTGATAGTTACGGGGCGATGTGTCACTATTTGTAAGTATCCCTAGATCTTCATTAATATGTACCAAGAAAACTTTATAGTGCCGAAATAAAATGGAGGTTGAACTACCTCGTATCCCAAAATAGTCTTGTCCTTAACTTATCGCGATTTGTATGTTGATTACCTGGAAGGGTCACCAATGCATTTGCGAAGCATAGACATATGAAAGGTATCGCTTGATCAGATGGTAGGTCTAATTCATAGGCAACCTTGCCTACCTTACGGACAATCTGATAAGGCCCAATATATCTTTGAGCTTCCCATTCTTACCGAATCTCATTACACCCTTCATAGGTGACACCTTCAAGAATAAAATCGCCTTTGAACTCTAAGTGTCGACGTCGATTATCCGCATATGACTTCGTCGACTCGAGCAAACTAATAACTTTTCCCGAATAACTTTTACCTTATCGGTGGCCCGAATCATATCTGGGCCGATTAGCTTAGCCTCCCCAACATCAAACCAGCCAATAGGTGACCTGCACTTCCTGCCATACAGAGCCTCATACGATGCCATCTGGATGCTAGAATGGTAGCTATTATTATAGGCAAACTCAATAAGTGGAAAATGATCATCCGTATACCGCTCGAAGTCAATGACACATGCCCGCAACATATCTCCTAGCGTCCGAATAGTACGCTCGGCTTGTCCGTATCCGAGGGTGAAATGCTATACTAAGACTCACCTGTGTCCCCAATCCTTCCTGGAATGATCTCCTGAAGTTAGCTATAAACTGAGCACCTCTGTCAGATATAATAGATGTGGGAACTCCGTGAAGTCTTACTATCTCCTTAATATATAACTTTGCATAGTCCTCAACTGAATAAGTAGTCCTAACTGGAAGACAATAGGCTGATTTTGTCAGCCTATCTACTATAACCCATATGGAATCATACTTCCGTGGAGTGCGAGGTAAACCTGTAATGAAGTCCATATTAATTGCTTCCCACTTCCAAGTAAATTTCCATCTCTCGTAATAATCCACCAAAGCTTCGATGCTCGATCTTAACTCGTTGGCAATTCGGGCACTGGGCAACAAACTCTGCTATATCTTTTTTCATTCCATCCCACCAATATAAATATCTAAGGTCATGATACATCTTGGTTGACCCCGGATGCACAAAATAACGGGCATAGTGTTCCTCTCCCATAACCTGTCGCCGTAGCCCTGCAACCTCAGGTACACATAATCTGCCTCTATATAGTAGTACTCCGTCAGGTGTAATCTCGAATGGGGTCTTCTCCTTTTCAAGGGCTGTATCCCTATATTGTGCTAGAACAGGGTCCTCGTACTGACGTCGCTTTACTTCTTCCATAATAGAGGATTCAACAACTTCTCGGACAGAAACCCCTGTACCTCCCGTAATCGACCAAACGGACTCCAAGACTAGCTAGCTGATGAATTTCACGGACTATTTCCTTCCTCTCTCGGTTGCACATCCGTCAAGCTGCCCATCGACTTACGGCTAAATTCATCTGCTACAACATTTGCTTTCCCTGGATGGTATAGAATATCAACATCATAGTCCTTCAGCAATTCTAGCCACCTCCTCTGTCGTAAATTCAGCTCCTTCTGCTTAAAGATATATTGGAGACTTTTGTGATCCGTATAAATATCAACATGCACGCCATATAGATAATGCCTCCATATCTTCAATGCGTGAATCACCGCTGCTAATTCCAGATCATGAGTAGGATAATTTCTTTCATGCTTCCTGAGCTGCCGGGAGGCATAGGCTATAACTCTGCCATGCTGCATTAATACACAACCTAGCCCAACACCGGAAGCATCACAATAAGTTACATAGCCGTCTGGTCCCTCAGGAAGAGTTAAAATTGGAGCTGTAGTCAACTTATCTTTATCGGAATCTTCACAAGCATCACGTCCACCGGAACTTAGCCGCTCTTCGAGTTAGCCTCGTTAAAGGCGCTCGAAATCTAAGCAAATTTCTCCACAAATCTTCCGTAATATCCTGCTAACCCCGTAAAACTACGTACCTCCGTAGGTGTATAGGTCTAGGCCAAGTCTTTACGGCCTCAATCTTTCGTGTATCCACCCGAATGCCATCGGCTCCAATAATATGCCCCAAGAATGCTACCGAAGTCATCCGTAATTCACATTTAGAGAACTTAGCATACAATTTCTGGGCCGCAAAGACCCCAATACCGTTCTTATGATCCGCATGCTCCTCCTCCGATCGTGAATAGCGAATATCATCAATAAACACAATCACGAACATATCTTCGAATACTCAGTTCATCGATCCATAAACACCGTGGAGCATTGGTCATCCCAAAAGACATCACCCTAAACTCATAGTGCCCGTATCGGGTCGGCGTCTTTGGAATATCTCGCCTTTCTTACCCGCATGGTGTAGCCTCGACCACAGTCTATCTTCGAGAAACACTTAGCACCCCGCAATTGGTCAAATAAATCATCAATCCTGGGGAGGGGATATCTATTCTTTATGGTCACTTTGTTCACCGCCTATAATCAATACACATCCGCAGCGACCCATCTTTCTTTCTCACGAACAATACTGGTGCTCCCCAAGGCGATGCCGGGCCTAATGAAGCCCTTCTCTAATAAATCCTCACCGCTCCTTCGATTCTTTTAGCCCGCGGGTGCCATTCTGTAAGGAGGAATAGATATGGGCTGAGTATCTGGCAACACATCTATAGTGAACTCTATCTCCCGCTCAGGAGGAAGACCTTGAAGTTCATCTGGAAATACATTTGAAAATTCATTGACTACCGGGACTGACTGAAGAGTCGGTGCCCTCTCGCTTTCAAGTCATGTACACGAAACTAGATGATAAATATAACCCTTTCTAACCATCTTCCTTGCCTTGAGGTATGAAGTAAACTTACCCCTCGGCGATGCCGTATTCCCTAGCCATTCTATAGTTGGCTCCCCTGAAAACTGAAACCGAACTATCTTGTTTTTACAATCAACGTTAGCATAACAAGAAGCTAACTAATCCATACCCATAATAACATCAAACTCAGTCATATCTAACTCTATCAAATCGGCCAAGGTATGACGACTATATATATTCACCGAACACTTTTTATATACCTGCTTTGCTATAACAGAATCCCCTACCGGTGTAGCTACCTCAAATGGTTCAATCGACTTAGGTTTTATTCCGATTCTACTAGCAACAAAGGGAGATATATATGATAAGGTGGAGCCTGGATCTATCAATACATATACGTCCCGAGAGAAAATCGATAATATACCTGTAACCACATTTGGTGACGCCTCCTGATCTTGTTTACTAGCCAAAGCATATATGCGGTTCGAAAGACCGCTAGAACTGGAAGCTCTGCCGCGGCCTCTACCACGGCACCGCCGGGTGCCGCATACCCCGCCCCATAGGCGCATAGCCACAGAAGAAGATGAACAAAGCAACCGACCTAGTAGGGCCGAGTCGCACCACCCGGACTACCCCCAAACGGACACTCTCTCATAATATGGCCTTGACGGCCACAAGAAAACAAGCGCCCGTAGCACGATAACACCCTGCGTAATGATGCCTCCCACATCGAGAACACCGAGGCAAGGGTGGCCTCGACCGACCGGGAGCCTCTCGTTCACCTCGCGAACTCGAAGCCCCGGGAGCTCGACCATCTCCCCGAATACCCCGTACTATCAAATCTCCTACCAAGGAATCGTGGGGGTGCACTCCGCCGGGCCGAGAAGGATATCTACTATACTGCTGCTGAGGCTGCCTGCCTCGGAACTCACCCGAATAGCCCACCGATCTAGCCCTCTTATGCTAGCCTCTATCATAATCTCTGTCTGACAGACGCCCCCTGTGTCGATCCTCTACCCCCGCGCATAGTGCCCGTACCCGAGCAATATCCATACCGGTTGAGAAGCCATTATCATACAGCTATCAACCAAGTAACGATCCAGCCCCATCACATAATGATGCACCCTATCAGCCATATCGGCTACAATAGTGGGCGCATGTCTAGCCAACGAATCAAACTCAAGACTATAATCTCGAACACTCCTGCCATTCTGCTTCAAATGCAAGAATCTATCAACTCTGGCTCGTCTCATCTCTGGAGGTAGAAAATGGCCCGTAAAGGCCTCCACGAACTCATCCCATACCGTCGGAGGAGCATCCTCGCCCCTAGACAACTCCCGTGACTCATACCAATTAACACCTACATCACGCAACCGATACGAAGCCAACTCAACGACTCGCCTCGAAGCCTTAATTATCCTCAACGTACGCTGCATCTACCGAATAAACTCCTGCGGATCCTCCGCGGGCTTTGACCCGTAGAACTCTGGGGGATTACAAGTCAAGAAATCACGGGCCCTCAAACTATCATGTCTGTCCGCATAGTCACCTCCTAATCCGTGCTCCGCGAGCCTCGCCCTCGCCACCAACTCGGTCAAGAATCGAACCGCATCTCTCATAGCCCTATCCTCCCCCTCGGGCCGAGGAGCCGGAGGCTCGGCACCGGAACCTCGGGAGCCTCGGCGGCGGGAGCCGCCCCCATCCGCTCTGCCGTCGCTGCCCCATGCTCCTCTCGGTAGCGGCGGTGCACAGAGCTCGCCGACCGGAGCACAACCTCGGGCATAAGTCGGGCATGGGCCCTAGTAATTCTCCGAATCTGGCTGGTTTCTCCAGCCACTGCCTTGCCCTTCTGGGCAGCTGTCGCTTTCTTTGGAGGCACGCTATAAACATAATAATCCGTTAGGGAGGAATTATCCTGATAATACGGCTCTATCGCACGATCTAAAGTAAGAAGGAAAGATAACATCCTAAATGTCCTGTAGCTTCCTGTTTATAGATGTGGCGCACAACACACCGATAAACAAGACTCTACTAGACACGGTCCGTAGACACTCCGAGGATGAACGCTCGATACACTTTTGTCACGACCCAACCCCGTAGGCCGTGACTAGTGCCCGAGCTGGACACTCGTGTACACACCTGTTAGCTATAATCAGCCCATAACTAGCATGATAAGGAACTTATATAAAAAGGCAAGACGTCGTCTCAAAACTATCACATATATATATATATCACAACAACCTGTCTCCTGAGGAGTTACAACTCTCAACAGATAACATCGTACATAAGCCGGCGAGGAAGTTATCATAAATACGTGGGAACGCCCCAACATGTATATATATATATAAGCCGACAAGGCCGCCACTACACACGTATCCCAAAACATATATACATACGCAAGCCGACAAGGCTACCACTACGAATGGGAACGTCCCAAAACATAAGTCATATATACACAACTAAACAACAACTATATACAAACCCACACATATGTCTCGTACCTCTAAGAGTGACAACTTAAGGTAACATATGATGATGGGACAGGCCCCGCCGTACCCCCGGATAGACACATATATATACAACAAAAGGATCCGTAAAAAAAAAGCTAGGCTCCGGAACAAGGGAGCACTCCAAGATAGCTGAATAGATATCCTAAGCTAGCGGATCACCAAAACGAGCGTCTGTACCTGCGGGCATGAAACGCAGCCCCCGAAGAAAGGGGGTCAGTACGAAATATGTACTGAGTATATAAAGCATGAAATACAGTAAACAGGATTATAACCGAAATAAGAAGTACAGAAAACGAGTACAGTAACCAGGATACCAAAATTCTTACTTTTGAAACACAAATCATGCACGTCAATATCATATATCATATCCGGCCCATTATAGGACTCGGTGAACATGGTCGCCACCCCGTCTTTGGCGCCATAACACAAAGATACCCGAACACGCATAACATAACTCCGTATCACAAAGATAACTCCGTATCACAAAGATAGCACCATAACACGCATAACACCATAACACATCATAACACCATAACACATAACACCATAATATATATATACTCGGAACCATGCAAAATGAGGTGTGCACGATGACATACCTGAGGGACTCGGTGAAATGTAATAACAATAGTATGCACGAGCAAGAGTAGTGAATAACCATATGCATATAAATCATCTTTTGAGACTCAATGGATAAGTAGACTAACCAACGCTCGAGTATCAGGACGATAGTCATACTCAGTACTTTTTGAATATCACTACGAACTATATCAAAATAAGGCCTCAGGGATCATAGACATGTATCAAATTAATACGAAACAGCTTATGAAAGTTATGGTTATTAGTCATTATGAAGTCTTTTAAGAATAAGAACTTTCATGCATCATTTACTATCCAATCATATAGAAAGCTCGAGGGTAAGTAGCTCGACTACATTAAGAATTCTAATATCAAGAAGTGAATAAGAATCATAAACATGCTCGAAACTTATGAATAGAATTACCCCAAAGCTCATATCATATCATACTTACATCTAGGACATGCCAAAAGAAAGAAGGGATAGGCTTTACATACCTTTAGCGTTTACTCGCAACACAACACGTATACGCTGCCCAATAGTACCTCAACCTATATTAAGACGTCAAGAACTACGGTTAAGCTACGGGGGAATTCAAAACGTATTCTAATGTTAGTAACTCCTTTCTAAATAATTTGACGACGTTTCCTTTACATTCAAACCAACCATATACAACCAAGCCAACATCAATGATTATACGTTCAAGTATCAATCCGAGACTATTCAAACAAGACTCGAGAACACTCGGGGTAGCCCGTACAACACTCCAAAATAGCCCAACCAACACATAATACAACATATAATCTTCCAAGTTCAACAAGAACAACAACAACACATTCTTTTCTTTCAAATTCATGAACTATACCAACAACCACACGTTATAACATTATTCACATAATTGAAAGAAACCTTACTAACATCATTTTAACCTCTACAACAGCCCACAAACAATTACAACTCCAACTTGAATCATTAAACCCTTCATTCTCATCATAAAATCCATAACAACAACAACCAACATACCAAGTAAAATTAGTTCATCATTCCTACACAAAACAGCCCCTACACGGCCTTAACACCAACATACATAATTCCATGAATTTCATCCATAACCACACATTACAACACGCTCAAACCATCCTCAATACATGTAAAAGAAGATTAAACCTTACCTTTAACACTTGACTTCTCAACTTGGCTAGAATTTGTGCCTTGAATTAATACTTGTTCTTGTTGCCCTAGGATCAATCCCACGTTGTTATACACCTTCTAAAGAGTTGAAATGCTTGAAGAAAATTATTTTTTGATCACAACTCACAAGCTTCAATCTCGGCCAGCCATGGCCGAGAGCTTCTCTCTCCCTCTCTAAGGTTTGCTAAGATTGTGAAGATGAAGAATGACTCTCCTTGTCATCAATTTGCTATTTATATGACTAAAAGGTGGACACATGTCCCACTCATGGCTTGAGCCAATCAAATTTGGCCAAGCCATGGGTGGGGCCCACACGGCCACTTATGGCTTAATTAGAGAAATAATTAAACTTTAATCCCACTTAATAATCTAATCATGGTTAATTAATCCCTAATCTTCATTAATATTTCCATACCAAGTAAACTTTATAAGCAACTTGTGCCTTGAAACAAAATCGGAGGTTAAAAGTCTCTACCTCGTATCCCAAAATAGGATATAACAAATGTAATGCTAGTCCCTTATTTTCTAAGGCATGATTCCTAAAACATGATTTTCCCTATCTTTTCATGACTTTCTTGCATTCCGAAATAAGAGCTTTTCATGAGATACGGATAAGAGATGGGTTATGATAATGTCAGTGATAATGATGATTCTATGTCCAGAGATTTTAAAGCTTATGATATGATGCTATTATGATGTTAATGATCTTTACATGATTCCTTGATGCTATTCATTGTTGATGGCCTCACCTTATAATGCTAGTTCCTTCAAGGTGAGACATGACGACCATGATGTTCCATAATGTAATCGGAGGTTACCGACCTTACGTCATTCGGAAAGAGTTACAACTTTTACTTGAGCTCTTATGCATGCTTCAAGTTAAGTATATGATGATGATTACACCGTGTCTATATGGCACGGGTAGCACCGGTAAGACGGGCGGCTTATGGATGATGATGACAGCACCACTAGTGGGCAGCGTGAGATGATTCCCCCAGACGCGGGTGGCCCGAAAGCGGGCTAATGATGTTACTGATTCAGACAGTTATGTATTTATGTGTGATTTGTTTTAAAGGTAAAAGTGAGCATGCATGATTCCGCCTCAAGAGGCAAGCAATTACAGTTATCGCTTCTCCTTATGCAGTTACAGTTATCCTTGCTTCTCATGCTTTCCCTACTTCCTTATCATGTTATCATATATGCCTTACATGCTCAGTACATTATCGTACTGACGTCCTTTCTTTTATGGACGTTGTGTTCATGCCCACAGGTAGACAGGGAGACGGTACAGATGCTTAGGAGGTTACTCAGCAGATTTATAGGAGCACCCTACTACTCCGGAGGTGCCACCTATTGGTATATTCTTTTGTGTACATACTGGGGCGTGGCGGGTCCTGTCCCATCCTTATGATTTTAGTACTTCAGTTAGAGGCTCATAGATACATATGTGTGGGTAGTAGATGTTATGTGGTCTCATCAGTGTATATTTTGTACCTCATTTTTGTAGTCTTGTGGGCCTATACATATTTATATGTATAATTTGGGAGATGTTGGTGATCATTTCATTGTCAGTTTACTTTGAGAACTATGTTGTCTGAGATGAGTATGATAGCTAGAAGGATAGACGGTGCTCGGTAGTCAGCTCTGGGTACCCGTCATGGCCCCCTAGTCGGGTCGTGACATGCATCTTAGCTAAAAAGCATGCTACGAACTCACTCGCACACTCAGAATTTCCAAAGTGGTGATCTTGACCTTGTCAACCCCAAACACCCTTGTTAGTTTGCACGACCTACTTGTCGATCCTAATGTATACTTACTTTTCGTCTATGGATAGAACAAGTTACCTAACCTGTTTTATGAACGCGTTTGCGAAATAAAATCAACAGAAAGGTAAAGGACACTGTATTTTTACGTGGAAACCACCCGGTTTAAAAGGTGATAAAAATCACGACCTACAAACCTGTAGGATTTCCCCAACAACTTCATTATGACAATGAGCCAACTGCGAGTTACAAATTACAACCTTTGTAATCTAACCCTTAAACCCAAGACTTGCTACCCAAACACTGATTAGCAAGTTATCTCCAAGTAGTAAACTTTCTACTTGGAGTTACAGCTGTTTGTATCTACTTTAATGCTTCTAACTAAGCTGATATAGATACAACTTGATAAACCAACCTAATACAAGATATCTAGACTTGTGAACTGGAGAACATCATACAGTAAAACTGTTCCTTCGGTCCTTCTTCTTGCACTAGGGGCGCAACCCCGGATTCTTGAATATGCTGGATACATCTTTTGACAGTACAATATTTTGAACCCTCTCTTTATGGGTGCACAAACTTCTTCTTAGAAATACCTGGGTATTTATAACATTGATTCTTCGTAGGTGGGGAAACACAAACCCTTTCCTAGTCGATCAATGACATGTACGTAGAGTTTGTGTAGTATTTGGATTCTTGCCTTATTGATTCCGCTCCTTGTACAGGTAGGAGGCTTACTAATCCCTACAAATATGGCAAGAAATCTTACATACTTGACCGCCAGGTTCTTTCCATAATTCTGCAAATCCTAGTTACTATAGGACTTGCCCTGGAGCATATTCACGAACCTGTTTCATCCACCTGGTTCATCTGGCTCTAAATCTCTGCACTATATGAGATAGAACATGTTCATGTGTACCTGTTCCACCAATCTCTTTCATTCTCCATCTGTCGTTGAACTGCTTTTGAGATATTGGCTAGAGCATACTGACAGACTTGTTTCATATATCTGTATAGCTCTGTGTCTGCAACTGGTCAATTCACCTCTGATCACTTTAAGTTATTTTTCATACAATGTCTTTGCTTCTAGGTCATTCATCTTCTGCACCGGATGACCTATGATCATTCCTCCTCTGTATCTGATGATTCTTTGACATATAACATCATTTGCATACTTGTTCTATTTATTCAATGAACTTCTCCACCTCCTGAGTCATCCAATCTCCCTTTTCTTTGTCTTTTTCAGTGTTCTATTCATAGATTCACTCATGCTGTAGACTGAAAATCTCTGTTTGCCCAGCTAGGTCATCTTCTTCACCTCTTTGACTGTGCTTGTCTGCTTGTCTGTATTTGATGGAACATGTTTCTGGACCTGGTTCATGTGCATTGCTTGCGACTTTCTCCTTCGATAGATCAAGCCTTCGTACTAGTTCCATGTGCATTACCTTCTTACTCATTCAGACATTGCACAGTGTTTAGAACATCTGCTTCAATCAACCATAGGTCTAGCTCTGTTTGGAGCATGCTTTGCATACTTCAGGGTATCATGGTCAATCATTGTTTATCTTTTGTCAATCATCAAAACTCATATGCATTAGACTAGCTACTGCCAACAAATTCCCCCTTTTTGATGATGACAAACTCTCTGCCTTATCTATGCTTATTGCACTATGTTTCAACCTATTCCAAACACTCATAGCTTCAACTTGACTTTAAATTTAATTATGTTATCATATAGGTCATTCATCTGATTAGCACAACTCAATCTTCCCCCTTTTGGCATCATTAAAAAGTTAATCCCGGATTATGGTGTATTCACCTCAATGCCACTGGGGCTATTACATATATCTGAGATAAGAACATTTACTTGTTTAGTCAATAAAATATTCATGTCATACAATTTTAGACACAAATTAGTAAGATATGCAATATATTTTTTATTTCAACAAGTACAATTCTAGTCCCTTGGTAACAACAATATACAACATATCTATGGAACTGGATTTCTAGGATATGTACAAGGATAAGTTTAGGGGAGCTACTAATCACTTCAAAGTGAATGTGAACAATGTGGAGGTCCTAATCCTATGGAGTTCTAACTAAGGGGGTTGTTTCAGTAGGGAGGATATCTCCTCGTCGTCTGTTTCTCATTCCCTTGAATAGATCTTCATCTTCATCCTCCTTTTCCCCCAATACAAACTTCATCCGCTATTGATACTCACTGCATTACAATCCTTTTGCTAGTAGGATACTATTTATGAAATCCTATTCTAATAGAAAACATCTCATA
This sequence comes from Lycium ferocissimum, assembly GCF_029784015.1. NCBI lineage: Eukaryota > Viridiplantae > Streptophyta > Magnoliopsida > Solanales > Solanaceae > Lycium > Lycium ferocissimum. The sequence goes on from NW_026725592.1 coordinate 27,160, forward strand.
ATAGTGTTGTAGACACTTTAGGGTCGCAAGCTTTATGCTAAATTTTTGAAGTGTGAATTTTAGCTGAAGTCTAGTGTTTCTAGGCCATGTGATTTCTAGCGAAGGCATTATGGTTGATTTTAAGAAAATTGATGCCGCGAAGAACTAGACTAGACCCACTTCAGTAATATAGATAAAAGGTTTCTTGGGTCTGGCAGGTTACTACAGACGTTTCATGGAACGTTTCTCCTTTATCTCAGCTCCATTAATTAAGTTAACCCTGAAGAAGGCTAAGTTTTAATGGTCAGATGCATGTGAGAAAAGTTTTCAAGAGTTGACAACGAAGTTGACTTCTGCCACAGTATTGACGTTGCTAGAGGGAAATGATCGGTTCGTTGTTTATTGTGATGCCTCAAGAGTTGGTCTTAGGTACATTTTAATGCAGTATGGTAAAGTAATAGCTTATGCATCCAGAAAGCTTAAGAGTCACAAAAATAATTATTTGACGCGTGACTTGGAGTTAGCAGCCGCAGTGTTCGCGTTAAAGATATGGCGTCATTATTTGTATGGAGTGCATGTTGATATTTTCATAGACCACAAGAGTCTCCAATATATTTTCAAGCTAAGGGAATTGAATCACAGATAGAGGAGAAGGCTCGAATTACTAAAAGACTATGATATGGATATTCTCTATCATCCCGGAAAGACGGATGTTGTAGATGATGCTCTTAGTTGGTGATCCATAGGAAGTATAGCTCATGTTGAGTAAGGCAAGAGAACTATGGTGAAGAAATTCCACCGCTTAGCTAATCTAGGAGTTCGACTCTTGGACTTTGAAGAAGGTGGAATCGTTGTTGAGAATAGGCTTGAATCTTTCTTAGTAGCCGAAGTAAAGGAGAAACAGTTTAATGATCCCTATCTATTGCTTTTAAAAGAAAGGGTTCACAAGCATAAGATGATGACTTTGAACAAGAGGGAGATGATGGTACTTTGAGGTACTAGGGCAAATTATGTGTCCCAGATGTAGATGGACTCATAGGGCCATTTATGGCCGAGGCACACAATTCTAGGTATTCTATCTACCTAGGTTCTATGAAAATGTATCATGATCTTAAAGAGGTGTACTTGTGGAACGGTATGAAGAAGAACATAGAAGATTTTGTGGCCAAGTGTCCAAATTGTCAACAGATTAAAGCTGAGCACCAGAGGCTTGCTGGGTTAGCTCAGACATAGATATTCCTGTATAGAAACGGGAGATGATAAACATGGACTTCATAACAGGTTTACCTCACTCATTTTGAAAGCATGATTCGAGTTTGATGATTGTGGATCGACTTACTAAGTCAACACACTTTTTGCTAGTAAAGAGTACCTATTCAATAGAACATTATGCCAAGTTGTACATTCAAGAAATTTTCAGGTTTCATGGGACTCCACTATCCATCATTTTAAATAGAGGTACTCAGTTCAACGCAAAATTTTGGAAGTTCTTTCAGAAAAGATTGGGTACCAGGGTAAATCTCAGCACCACTTTTTATCCGCGGATAGATGGTCAAGCAGAGCGCACTGTTCAGACACTTCAGGATATATTGAGAGAATGCGTCCTAGATTTTAAAGGTAAATGGGATAATCACTTGTCTCTCATTAAATTCACTTATAATAATAGTTGTTATGCTAGTATCAAGTACCCTTTGAAGACTTGTATGGGCGAAGGTGTAGATCACCTATTGGTTGGTTTGAAGTTGGGGAAGAAGAATTGTTAGGGCCAGAATTGGTGCATCAGGTATGGAAAATGTTTAGTTGATTCAGGAGCGTTTGAAAAAGACTCAGAGTCGCCAAAAGTCCTATTCAGACATGCGGCGTAGAGACTAAGAGTTTCATCTTAATGATTGGTGTTTCTGAAAGTTTCGCCTATGAAAGGCGTTATGAGAATTGGGAAGGAATGGAAGCTTTGTCCCAGATATATTGGCATATATAGGATCCGCCGAGGATTGGTCAACTGGCTTATGAGCTTGATTTACCACAAGATTTGGTTTCCGTACACCCAGTATTTCACGTATCCGTCGTTGATTGTTCCTACTAAACTGTAGCTGTTAAGGATAGCCTAACTTATGAAGAGATTCAGTAATGACCTGTTTGGTCATTATGTGCGTTTTGACCTTTTTACCTCTGTTGACCCTTCCCCTAGCCCTGTTAGAGTGTTTTTGACCCGCGGGGATGGGCGACATGGTTCTCGAGGTAATCAGGCGGGGTTTGATAGGATTTGCGGAAGTTAAAACCTGAAAGTGAAAAATATTTGACTAATAGTTGACTTTTGGATAATCGGACCTTTTTCAAAATTCTGTCGATTCCATGAGGTCTGTAAGGTTGATTATAACTTTTTAGGATGTTTGGTTTGGTTCCCGAGGCATTCGGGAGAGATTTGAACCCTTGGTTGAAATTTAATTTTGGACATTTGGGGGTTGACCGGGTCAAGGTGACCTCCGTTGGGAATTTTGAGGCTACGGTTGAGTCCGTAGCACATTTTTACATGTGTATGCATGTTTGGTTTGTATTCGGGAGTTCTCGGATGGATGTCGGGATTTTGGCTGAAACTTGGTGAAAACTAGATTTTTTGGTTTTCTGATGTCCCGCTTCCGCGGCTGTGTTTCCCCCTTTACGAGTCCGCCCATGCAGAACTTAGCTCGCAGACGCGAGAAACTGAGTCATAAATAAGATTCCGCCTTAGCGAATGATTATCCGCCAAGGCGGGAGCGCATAAGCGGTCCTTGCTCCGCGTAAGCGGAGATGGCTAATCAGAATTCCCTTATATTTTCCCAATTCGAACCATTCCTTTTCCATTCACCAAATTGAAACCTAGAGAGTTCTAAAGCCGATTTGTAGAGCAATTAGAGTTGAATCTTCATTGGGTAAGTTTCTTTTCACTCTGTTGTGTTTTATTTAATGATTAAGCTTGGACTTTATGGTGGAATTAAGAGGTTTTAGTTGGAAAGAAAGCTTGTAGACTCTAGGTTTGACTTCGTGAATCATATGTTTTGAAAGTGAGTTTTTATTGGAAAATCTTGTTAATCTAGTCATGAATTGCTTAGATTAAGGGGATACTAAGTTGAATCTATCTAAATTTCTTGGATTATGAATATGGAAGGTTAGGGTTTCTTTGTAATTTGGGGTTTTTTTTATTAAAGGGTGAAATTGTTGATTAATTGGGATTAATTTTTAATTGAGGGATAGTAATGGACTTCCTAAGTGTTGATTAACCGATTTTTACTCGAAGTTCCTATTCTGCCCTTGTGGGCTCGATTTCCTCTTTAAAAGGGGTTCTTTTCGATTTTAATTGTATTGTAGAAATATGGGTATCGTTAGTCTTCATTTCTAATGTAGATTACATTGTTGAATAGACTTCGATCATTCGGAAGCTCTTCGGAAGGGCAAGGTTCGTGTTGGATAGTTCGTGGCATCCGCTCGGCATCGAGGCAGGTTACGGTTTACCTTTTGGTTACACTTCAATTAGTGAAGCATATGTAGAATTTAGACATTGATGAGGAAAGCATGCTAGGCCCTTCGGGTATGGAGTTGAGGTGAAATTCTATTAGGTTTGTTGTTGTTGTTTATGGGCTTGTCGCCTTCTTGTTGTTTGTGGGCTTGTCACCTAGTTGTTGTGATTGGGCTTGTCGCCTTACTTCCTATGTTGTGAATTGAGTATGCATTCATCTCTCTCTTGTTATGTCACTTATCATCGTAAAGAGGAAGAATCATGATATTAGGCTTGAACTGTGATGTGTGGTTATGATAAGACATGGATGAGATCTTGATTATGATTTATTGTTGATTATGATATCTTGCATGGCATACGTTCTCATTTCATATGATGCATTGATATGAACTGTCACTTGGCACTGATGATGATAAGTGAGAAAAAGGAACATCCGAGGTCTTTGCCGGATCTTGTAAAATAGAGATGCGAATTTGTGATCCGAAGTTGTTATCGGAGCGGAATGTGTTATACTCGCTGCCCAAGGTTTCTTGCTAGGACTAGAGTGTACCTGGACTTCGCAGGTCCCTAATGGGTCATAACTATTGAGACGTGGTGGTCTCCATCCTTAGCATGTGTGTACGGTATTGACAGTTGGCCAGTGCATTGCATCGCATATGCATTCACACTTACATATATTTCTTATTGCTTGACTTTGTATTTGACTCTTGGTATTTGGATTTACCTTATATTGAGTTGGTATTATGAGTGTTCTTGATTTCTTTCATGTATAGTCATCGATTTCTTTCTTCATATATGTGAACTAATTGTTGTCAGCCTATGATACCTACTAGTACTGGTTGTTTGTACTGATACTACCTTGCTGTACTCTTTTCTGAGTGTAGAGTTTGCCACAGGCTCTACTTCCGGACCTTGAGAGTGATCCCGAGGCCTACTTATTGAGTTTACAGGGTGAGCTACTTGATGGATTCCACAGCACGGAGATTCCTCTTTATTTTACTTATCTACTCTTGATTCTGAGACAATATTCCTATTATGAGACTTGTATTTATTCCAGAATTTTAGAGTATTATTAGTGGCTCTTGTACTGTAGTTGACCAGATTCTTGGGGATTTATTTGTACTTCCGCACTTAGATATTTATGTTATGATATTGAGATCGCTTAAATAATTCTATTTCCTTTTTTTTTGTTTAAAATAAATGTTGAATAAGGGAAGGGTTCGCCCACCAGGAGGGTTAGTGTGGGTGCCCGCTCGACCCACGAGTCGAGTCGTGACAGATTCTTGTGGCTATCCTCGATCGTTAGGCTTGCAATTTGAGGACTAAGGAAGTCACTTCAGTGAAAGTTCTGTGGAGAAACCAAAAGGCTGAAGAGGCTACATAGGAAACCGAAGATCACATGAAGTCCAGATATCCGGACTTGTAATTGAACAAGTAGAGAATGTTTAAGGTAAATACCTCACGAACTTGTGTACCATTCTATACTATTCATGCCTCCACATATTCATGTCTCATGTTGCAACAGTCATGTTTCCGCTACTCATGTCTCATGTTAAGATACCCATGTTTCCACATAAATGTTAACTCAGTACTCATGTTCCAGGTCATGCTCCTAGGGCTCATATATTCATGTCATGTCCATGCTCATTTTCCAATACTCATGTTATTTGTTCTTACGATTTCTTCCCAAGTTCTACATAAGGTAGTCCATGTTAATGTTCACGACAAGAAGCGAGGGTTGGAATGTTTGCAAAAAGGCATATGCCATGCATGTTAAGTTTGTCCATGAGAGCCACGATTCATTATTCGAGGAATAATGATTCCAAGGGGAAATATTGTAACACCTCATACGTTTGGGCTGAGGACTTACTTGTGAGATGGGGACATAAGGAACCAAAATAGGGAGTGCAGGAATTAAGTTCTTTTTGAATCAGTAATTGGTGGATTTACGGTAGGGAGTACGAATCGTAAAACCTATGTACGGTCCGTACCTTGGGCGTATCTAGAGCCCAGGAAAAGTCAGCTCCCTGTCTAAGACTTATGGTGGAATCTACAGACCATAAAACTCAAATGCGGTTCGTACCTGGGGGCGTAGTTGGAACCCCAAAAACATTATTCACTGCTTAGGACATACGGTTGGTCTACAACCCGTAAAACCAAAGTACAAGCCATAAATGACCCACGAGTGGGCGTAAAATGGGCCCGACAACAACTTAAACTCCGTTCTTTTTTACTTTTTCACTTCATTCTTTATATCTCTAAGCCCTAGCACGAGTTTTATCTCCTCTCCTCATCCTCATACATCACGGTAAGTCACTCCTAAGTATTTCTAAGTAATTCTAATGAATATACATGGATTCTTAAGAGAAATCCTATGCTACATACGTAGGGTTTTCAAAACAACCGTTCTAACTGGTTCAAGCAATGGTTTTTGGGTTTTTTCTTCAAAGTTCAGACTTTACTTTGTGTTTTAGAGCGATTAAGGTATATAAGGCTGCTCTCTATGTGCGGGAACATCATTGTTCTTTCCCACGCCACGATTCTTTCATGCTTCCACAAAATTCTCATTCTTACGAGCGTTATTGTCACGTCCCAAATCGGGCAACGTACGGGCACCTACCATTTCCTACCTCGGTAGGCGAACCGTTTCCAAAATCATTCATTCAACCACAATAAAGTAATCAAGACAACCAAAATATAAGTCTCAAGCGTAGATAATCATAAGGATAAGTGAATAAGTGCAGAAAATAATACAACAATCCTAAGGAATCTGGTCTAAGGCCGTACAACAGCTATTACTACAATTCTACAAGTCTGAAAATGGAATACTGTCTCAGAATGTAGCTAAGAAGACACATCCGGGCTACGGATCTGTCCATGTGCTCACCCTGGATACTTGTCAACAAAGCCTCGGGAAATCAGCCACAAAGAGAGGCAGTCGACCCTATCACATACTCTACACTCATAAAAGAATGCAGCAAGGTACTATCAGTACAAACACTATGTACTGGTAGGTATCATAGGAAGACAGCAGTTAGCTACCATATATAAAGAAAGAGACTGAAAGATAATCATGCTCACAATCAAGTATCAATCAACACAGTCCAAAATAGTATCACAAGTCCAGAAATATCAACAACCGGATCATAGCCTATGGTGAAGCATCTAAACACAAGTCTGTCAAGTTTCCCACAATTCCTCAAGTAATCACAACCACAAGTACAATCCACGAATCCGATCAATAAGTGTAAATGAGATGATAATGATGAATGCATATTCATTGCAACGATACACACACGCTCCAGGCTAAATACCTCCAGGCCTCGATAGTCGTCCCATGGGGGACCCGTGAAGTCCATGTACCTGCTGCGGTGCACAAACCTTGTCCATATATTATATATATATATATATATATATATATATATATATATATATATATATATATATATATATATATGTTGCGGAACGTGCAACCCGGTCCAAAATAGGTTTACTATATGTTGTGGCGCGCAACCCAATCCAATATAAGTAGAAAATATGTTGCGGCGCGCAACCCAATCCAAATGTATGAGCATGAATGCATGAATGGTATCAAGGCCTAGAGAATATATCAATACCAACGGTGCCACACATGGGCACATATCACGAGAATCTATCAATATCAACGGTGCCACACATGAACACCTATCACAAGAATCTATCAATATCAACAGTGCCACACATGGACACATACCACGAGAATCTATCAACATCAAGTTTAGTATCACAAACGTGGCAACAAGCCAATAGATCACAACAAGGCAACAAGCCACAGTCAAACAACAATACCAACCTAAGTAATCCATCCCAACTGCGACAACCTTAGCGAACACCTTTATAGCCAACATCTTGGTCCTTAATCTAGCACGGCATCGCTATCCTTCCCATTATCTCTTGTGTTATCCAATACTATCCCCTTATCATATTTTTGTCATCCAAAGTCTCTGCAAAGCTTCTCGCTCTACCTTAAACACCATCCTGACTTTTATCCACTTATTGCTGGTTTTCCGGTCTTGCTAGCTTATTTCAGTAAAGGGGTCCCTTTTATAACTCAGGCATCCATATCACACACATTACCGTGTCAATTGTTTCTATCTCATCCTTACATTTCTCTCACCCGCTTCCCCCCTTTAGGGGCGTACTTATATCATTATCTATTTATACTTGCCTCGTGTCCTTACTTCCGATCTCAATTAGGCAATCCTCTTACATCCGACAATAAGTATCCAAGGTTCTCTCGGAATATTATCTTTATCCCGGCATATCTTGGTGCTTTCTTGGCATCCCCTTGTCGTTTCTTCCGTTTATGTCTGTCTTTTATTTTACACACGAGGAATCTTATGCTATCTCCGTGTCTCTAAGAACGCACTACTCCTACATAAACCTTCTCTCACTTTCAAAACGTATTCCATTCACCCACGTTTATCCATGACACGCCAGTCATTTGCTGACATTTATCCTATTTTGTTTCTCCTCGTCCAACAACTTGTCCTTCCGCCGCCCCGACACTTATGGCACTCATTTTTCCTCGTTTCTCAACTTTCTATAACTTGGCTTTTCATCGTTCCGTCACTTATGGCACTCGTGTCTTCCATCACACATCATAACCTATTACTACACGGATGTCTTGCTTTCTTCTTACCTCCTTCTTCCGTTAGCTCCTCTTCCTTACCGACCTGATGATCCGCCCGTCCTGCGCGACCTTTTATGGCTTCTGTCCGCTCCGTAAATTCTTATTCTCCTTAAATTAATCTAACTTCTCATTTGCCTCTTACGCCTGAATTTGTGAGACTTTTCAAAAAAACTTCCCAGGGGTCACCCATCCTGGAATTGCTCTCACGCCAGCACGCTTAACTTTGGGACTTTGATGGAATACGACGCTTTAACGCTTTCCTGGCTGCGTCTACCTCACCGCACGACCTTCTACACATAATATTGAGTAAGTCGGAATCTTAACACAGTCCCAAAACGCCCTCACAACACATCCCGGCAGCTATCTTATTAATACATTTCTATCCGTCACAATTCTCTTCCTTTTTTTTTGTACCCTTGTCTTACTCGTATCATTACTTCCCGTGACTATAATCTTATCATGTTTTTCTCCTACCTATTGACTCAGTCAGGGCCTTAACATATTACTATATCCGAACCTACCAGCCCTTCCTAATCGTCTTTTGGTGTCACAAATCCGTTCCAAATTATTTGTTACCATATCTTCAGCGGCCTCCTATTTATTATTATTGCTAATTCCGCAATTTAACTTATTCTTCCAAAAGGGCAGCCGCACTTACGGCTTGGTCAAATCCCATCGTTACTATTCATATGACCTTTTCCAGACATATTCCAAACTTACATCTTACTCTCGTATTATTTCCAAAAAAAATTCGGCAGAGTTTCCTCTGTATTCCTTACTATCCAAAACCTGCACGCAGGAAATACCAATATTTCCTCACAGGGCCATCGCATATATGTATGTATCATATCATGTCGTATTATATCACAGCCACACAGGGCTTCCAATATCATCGACAAGATTAAAAAATAATAAGCATACCTCGTATGCCCAACTTAATCGACATCTGTTACACTTTCTTGTTTACTTTCCCTTTTTGATCTCAACTTGTATTTCAATCGTATTTTAATATCTTACCTGACATATGCCTTGCATACCTTTGCTTACCTGCGTACTTCGTAACTTCCAACATCGTTAATCGCTTTCTTCTGTCGATACCTTTCTCCTGCTGCAATCAAAAGTTAGCGGAAGAAATCTCATTTCCTATGACTTGGCTCTATCGCACGATCTAAGATGTCGAAGAAGAGTAACCACCCTAGATGCCCCGTAGCCTCCTGTTTATAAATGTGGCGCGCTTCACACAATAAACAGGACTCTACCGGACACGACTTTGCAGACAACCCCTAGGTCGAACCGCTCTGATACCAATTTGTCACACCCTTAATCCGATAGGGTGTGATGGGCACCCGACCCTTACCTAGGGCCGAGCGAACCCACTGACTCTAGTAACACTCGTAACCATACTGGGCCCTTAGCCATAACATAAATACATAATGAAACTTTGTCGGAGGGCAAACATACTTTTCGTCTCTTTCAAATCAAGTAAAATCTATAACATATAAAACTTATAATAAAATGCGCAATAATACATCGGCTTGCATAGCCGCTTACATAACCGACATCTTATACCCACGACACTGTCTGCAAAGTCTCTAACCCAGAACATGAAACCATCACATGATAATCTGACTCGGCAAAGACTCCGGAGAAAATGGAGCTCGCCAATCCCGCCGGAACATCTTCTACGAATATCTTCAACTCATACGGGTGTACCGCGCGCATGAAACGCAACCCCCAAGAAGAAAGGGGTCGGTGACGGAATATGTACCGAGTATGTAAAGCATGAAATGTAGTAAGCGGGATCACACCGAAGTAAAGAGTACGAAGTAAAATTATAAGACTTGCCTTTTGAAAACATTTGTCATGTATATGCATATATCGGTAAGTAAAATCTTATCATAATCATATCGTCATATCATCGTACATATATACCGTACCCGGCCCTCTAACGAGGGACTCGGTGAGTAAAATCATATCATAATCATGTATGCATGCAGATATACATATATACATACCGTACCGCCCCTCTAGTGAGGGACTCGGTGAATAGCGTGTCCCGCCCCGCTAGTGGACTCGGTATGCCATCCTGGCCGCCATCCCCATCTCATCACATCATCATATCATCATATCATCATATATATATATATATATAGCGTACCCGGCCCTCTAGTGAGGGACTCGGTGAACAATGCAGGGAGTTGCACGAATACGTACCCGGCCCGGGACTCGGTGAAAGACATATTGAGCTTGTATGAGCAGAGTAGTGAGAAACCATATACACATAAAATCATTCTCATAGACTCAATGAAGTAGTCTAAACGGAACGTCATTTGAGAGTCGGACAATAGTTATATCAAATATCTTTCGGAAACATAACATACATCATAAACGTATCAACAAGCCATAGGGATCATAGTCGTATTTAAACCATAGGAATCATAGTCGTACGTCAAACCAATCCGAGTTCGCCTCGGAAAGTTACAAACTTTATCCACTTTAGAACGTTCTACGAACAAATCGAAGCGATCCGAGCCTTTCGGCGAAAGTTACGGAAGTTCGTAGTTTCGGAATCGGCTAGGAAACAACTCTTTTTGAAAACAAACTTTGATGAAATCTTTGAAATCCATTTATGCACAAAGAGACATAAGGACCATAATTTGACTACTTTAAGAATATGAATATCAAGAAACAAATAAGGATCATAAACATGCTCGGATCGCATGAGTGGAATTACCTCGGGGACGTGTCACAGCTTATTTGTCACACCCTAATTTCCGATAGGGTATGATGGGCACCCGACCCTTACCTAGGGCCGAGCGAACCCGCTGACTATCGTAATGCTCATAACCAGACTGGGCCCACAAAACATAACATACGCACGTAATGAAAATTTTTCAGAAGACAAACATGCCTTTCGTTTTTTTTTTTTCAAACCAAATAAAATCTGCAATCGTATGAAAACTGTAATATAAGGCACAGATTTCGCTTATATAGCCGCTTGCCAAACACATCGGTAGCATGATGCATACAAACACACGGCTTACATACCGCTACAAAAAAACCCGACATATCATACACTCGACACTGTCCGCAAAGTCTCTATTAACATCTCGTATACCATACAAGCACTCGGACTCGCAAACATTCCGAAAGAAACGGAACTCGCCAATCCAGCCGGAACATCTTCTCGCTAACATCACCGACTCATCCGTGGGTACCGCGTGGCATGAAACGCAGCCTCCGAAGAAAGGGTCACATTTAAATATGTACTGAGCATGTAAAGCATAGCATACATCAAACGAGGTCATAACCAAAGTAGGGAGTACAGAAAGTGAAGTCGTAATAACCCCACTACCCAAGTACTTACATCCGACACACAAATCATACATACTCATACCGAACGCATCATAATCTGTCATATGGAATAACATTAACCGATGTGGGATTTGCCTAGACCAATGTGGGATTTGCCTCATCATTGGGTTTGCCCCACCATCGGTGAACAAACTCATCATATCGTCATACATCATCACATATCAAATGCGGTCCATAGGACCCGGCGGACAGAACGTGGTCGCCACCCTATCTGGCGCCACAACACAGCATAACACCAGAAGTTTCAATCTCCGTATCCCCGAACATAACACACCATCACAACATATCATAAGCCATATCACAGCATAACTCCATAAACTAACCCGCCCTATGGCGAGGTCTCGGGAACCGTAACACAAAGATAACACCGCAGTATATCATAGTGCGCACGATCATATACCGGCCCGGATCCGGTGAAAGAGGTAACACGAACGCACGAGCGTATCGTAAGTAACCACACGCATATCGTACATCATCACGTACTCAACCGAATGATCAAAACGAACCCTCTTTTTGAAAATCCAAAACCATAGTCAAATCAAGTTTTCTCCGAATCTCGCTTCGGGACATATCAAACCGAACTTCGTAAACCGTTGTTACGTATCAAAATCATGGGCATAAAACCCTTATTTCCAACTCGACGGATAAATAAATAATCATGCTTGGGATCGGAAAAGTGGTCGTATTAAATCCCTTTTAAAAAAATAGGTCATTTAAAACCAACATAGAAAAGTCGCGGGACCCACGGACGAGCGTCAACCCAATCCGGGCCCGCCTATAAAAATTTAAGTCCTTACTCGTCATGAAATCATTTGCGAAGAAATCAAAGCGATCCGAGCTCTCTCTTGAAAGTTACGATCGTTCGTAGTTTCGAAGTCGTTTAGGAATATATCTCTTTTGAAAACAAAACTCTTTGAAACAAAATCCTTTTGAAAATATAACTCTTTTGCAATCTTAGAAATTTAATCATACAATAGACGTAAGGATCATAACTCGACCGCATTAAGGATACGAATATCAAGAAACATATAAGAATCGCTTACGCAGCATTTCAAACTCAATCATGTCCAAGACATACGGACCATAACCTGACCATACTAAGGATGCCAACAACATCAAAGCAAACACGAATCACAAACACACTCAAAATTTACGAATGGAATTACCCCGAGGCACAAATCATGTCATACCTTAGTTCCGTCTAAGACATGCCAAAAAGAAAAGAAGGGTAAGCTTCACATACTGGCTTGCTTCCTAAGCTAATCCAAACTCAAATCTCGGCTTCTCAAAATCTACAACAACATCAATAGGCATCGAGCATTAGCCATAAGCATCGAAGAATTCAATTCCAAGCCATTACTTTTTCTACAGAATTTTGGGCAGCATTTCCCTTATAAGTGCACAACCCCGAGATTTCAACTCGGCCAAATTCATCCACAACAATACCAACAAACATTCTAACAACATCAACCATTCAAACATGATTCAATAACATTTCCAACAATCCACAAAAATATTCAAACAATCCAAATAATATGCCATAGAACCCAAAACCTTCCCAACTCAACATGAACAACCATAACATATTTCTTCCTTCCAAATTCATAATTTACACCAACAACAATTCCAACGGTACCAACATTAACCATAATATTTCCAATTTCAAAATACTTCATAAACATTCCATATGGTATTTGTCCCATATTTCCATCACAGAACCATTTTATAACAATTTTACAACTCCTCCTTCTCCGTAAATAAACCAATATTAACACAAATAGAAAGAGATTCATACCTTTCCCTCGATAATAATGCTATATATTTACTCCTCCACCTTGAACTTAAGCCACAAAGCCTCACTACGTAGTTTTGAAGCCGCAACTATACGCTGTCTGGACCGGAATTTGAGAATTATACCGGTTTCGGGCTAAAAGTTAGTGGTGAAAGGTTGGGGAATTTTCTAGAGTAATTGGAATGTTTTTGGTCTGATTTATGGCTGAAAATGAGGGGTTAAGCCCCTTTAAAAAGCTGCCGAAGTCAACGTAGCGATCTTTATAACGCATCTTGTAGCGGCCGACCTCTTTAGTGTACCATCCTTTGTTCATCCGCGGAAATTATTTCGAGACCTAAAACTTTTATATACCGATCTCTTTGTTTGCGTACTCCGGATATGTCCAAAACTCCATACAATCGTATAACTTATTCAACATCCCAAACTTTTCCTTATTCCAAATTTACCCTTAACACTCCATACCAATGAAAAGATGAATATGCAACTTGTGCATTAAAACAAAAACAAAATCGGAAATTAAAAGTCTTATCCACAACTTGTCGCAATCCAACTTAAAATATTCCAACGTGCAAAATACGGGATATAACATTATTTTTCACTAAGACATGCCAAAGAAAGAAGAGTTAAGCTTACATACCTTAGCCGCTTCTTAAGCTAATCCGAACTTACGTCTCGACTTCTCACGATCTACAATAACATCAATAGGCATCGAACATTAGCCATAAACATCGAAGAATCCACCCCCGAGCCATTACATTTTTCTACGAAATTTTGGCGAAGACTTCCCCTATAAATTGGGCATCCGAGAATTTAACTCGCCAAATCATTATCAACAATACCAACAAACATAATAACAATATCAATAATCAATCCCAAACGCATTCTAATATTAATAGCTCCCTTCATATAATTCGACGACATTCATTTATATTCAATTCAACTTCATGCATTCAAACTAATATCAACAATCGCATATACAAATACCAATCCAAAATCATTCAAACACAATTCAAGAACATTTCCAACAACCCGCACAATATTCCAAACAATCCTTCCAATATGCCAAGCCACCCGAAACCACCAATTTCCATAGGGACATCAACAACACATTTCGTTCCTCCAAATTCACCAACGACACCAACAATCCACACATTTAACAACATTATTACCATAAATATAAGGAAGCATATTTAATTCACATTAGCTAGCAAACAGCCCGCACAATCACAACTCCAACCTTGGACCATTAAACCTTTATTTTACATCATAACATCCATAATGACATCAACCAAACACTAAATGAAATTTACTCATCATGCCTACATTAAACCACATATACTCGGCCACACTACACACACCATACTTTCATGAATTTCGTTCATTCCAACATACTACAACATACACAACAATCAAATTACACTAAATAGAATTTTTTCATCATGCTTACTCCAACAACATAGGCTCACGGCCACAACTTGCAACACACAACCCTTCATGATTTTTATCCATTTCCATGCACTATAACATGCACATAGCATATATAACACATGTAAAATAAGATTGAACCTTATCTTTTTCCACTTGTTCTTCACCCGGCTAGTGTCACCAATTGCACAAACGGATGTTTTTCTTGTTCCAACAACTACTCCATGTTGACGAGGACCTTTCAATTGGTAGGAAAGCTTGAAGAAACAAAATTTTCATGATCAAGTTCATGGGGCTGGTTCGGCCAGCCCCTTCTTGGCTGTCCTCCCCTTCTCCTTTTTTTTTCTTCAAATTTCTTGAAATTTCTAGGCAACAAATGATGAATTGGTCTTCCAACTTGTTATTATTAAGGAAGAAGGAATAGGAAACCCTTTATGGTAGGAGGTGAGGAAGTCGAGAGTGATTAAAGGAAGGAAAAGAAATATGACAAAATAGGACGAGCGGGATTTGGAATGAACAAAAGTATGTAGGGCAGGAGGAGCCAGAGGACGGAAGGACCACGCCTAAGATTGAGCGTACTTGATACAAGTTGTACAAGGACAGTGATGCCACCTGTAAGTATTGGTATGCTAAGAATAAGACTGAGTAAGTATTTGATAAGAAGAGTAAAGGCTTAGCAAGGGCAAGGCAGTTCTTGGAATAATTTGACCCCCTTCGTACATTCGGGTAGAGATTGCAACATCACGTGTGACAGGAAAATTGAGAGCAAGATCCGAGCAAAGGGTGCGCCGGATACGGGTAAGGTAATGGCCTCTTAGAGAAGGGGACAAGAAAACGGGAATACTACAGGACTAAGCAACTGAAAGTTGAACCGATGTTTCTAAGGAAAAACGGATATTATACCCTATGATTTCGGTATATTGGGATCCGTCGAAGTTATTATAATGAGACGTAAAAGTCATAGGTGCTTGTGTTACGACTATAAGGGTCTGAGTTCGTATGGCGGAACAATAGTAGAGAGGGGACAACTTGAGAAGCGAAAGATGAGATTGCGTGTCGGGGTAGCAAAGGAAACCCCCCAAGATCCTTAAAAGATCTTACGAGACTAGTTGAACATTCGAGGACGAATGTTCTAAAGGGGGAAGGATGTTATACCTCGCATTTTGTACATTTGGATATTCCGAGCCAAGTGTTAAGAATAAGACTATATTCCGACTTTGTTTTAACGCATAAGTGCTTATGAATTTGGTTGGATGGAAAGTTAGACATTTTATGAAGATTTGGGGCCAAAAGTGAAGTGTTGGAATTTAATTTCATGAAAAAAAAATAATAACCTTGTGGCCATGCACATGACTTGTGGGCCATAGGCCACATGTATGAAGAATATGTGTAGTATTGGATGACTTATTAAGTCATCTTCATTATTTTCATCTCTTGGAAATTTCTAGAAAATTGGAGAAAAAGAAAAAGAAAAAAAAAAAGAGAAAAAAGAGTGCACAGGACCGGCCAGGTGCACTCATTTACATATATATATATATATATATATATATATATATATATATATATATATATATATATGATGATATGATGATATGATGATGTGATGAGATGGGGATGGCGGCCAGGATGGCATACCGAGTCCCTTGCTAGCGGGGCCGGGACACGCTATTCACCGAGTCCCTCACTAGAGGGCTGGGTACGGTATGTATATATGTATATCTGCATGCATACATGATTATGATATGATTTTACTCACCGAGTCCCTCGTTAGAGGGCCGGGTACGGTATATATGTACGATGATATGACGATATGATTATGATAAGATTTTACTTACCGATATATGCATATACATGACAAATGTTTTCAAAAGGCAAGTCTTATGATTTTCTGTACTCTTTACTTCAGTGTGATCCCGCTTACTACATTTCATGCTTTACATACTCAGTACATATTCCGTACTGACCCCCTTTCTTCGGGGGCTACGTTGCCGCGCAGGTACACCCAGATGAGTTGAAGATATTAGTAGAAGATGTTCCAGCGGGATTGGCGAGCTCCATTTTCTCCGGAGTCTTTGCCGAGTCGGATTATCATGTGATGGTTTCATGTTACGGGTTAGAGACTTTGCGGACGATTGTCGTGGGTATAAGATGTCGGTTATGTAAGCGGCTATGTAAGCCGATGTATTATTGCGCATTTTATTATAAGTTTTATATGTTATAGATTTTACTTGATTTGAAAGAGATGAAAAGTATGTTTGCCCTCCGAAAAAGTTTCATTATGTATTTATGTTATGGCTAAGGGTCCAGTATGGTTACGAGTGTTACTAGAGTCAGTGGGTTCGCTCGACCCTAGGTAAGGGTCGGGTGCCCATCACACCTTATCGGATTAAGGGTGTGACACCAACTTCATACTCGAAGGCGTAACATGCTTTCTCCAAAAATCACTAACTCTACATATGCTTCGCTAACCAAAGTCTAGCCATAAGGTAAGCTATAACCTACCTGGTAGCTGAGCAGGAGCCACGAACAATCACACCTTTGCCTTTCCCTTTCGTAGTGCCT
Source organism: Lycium ferocissimum (assembly GCF_029784015.1). NCBI lineage: Eukaryota > Viridiplantae > Streptophyta > Magnoliopsida > Solanales > Solanaceae > Lycium > Lycium ferocissimum. Next base: position 44,458 of record NW_026725592.1, read on the forward strand.
CAAAATACTCAAAGTCTATTCATAATCGATTTCTAGATTAGAAATAAGGAAGAACAACACCCACATTGCTATACTTATCTTTCAAATCAAATTCAACTATGGAGAAAGGGGAAAACGGTCCCACAAGGGTAAAACAGGTATTTCGAAAGTGAAATATGCAATTCAACATTCTAGGAGTTCAATCCTACTAATCAATTGCTAAAATAACTCAAGAATTGGTCAATTTCGTTATTCAAGTGAAAACCCCCAATTTGGGTATAAAACCTAGCTTCCCAACATTCAATTTCATCAACATAAATGAAAGATTCAAGCCTATTAGCTATGAAATCATCAAATTCTATGATTAGATTTGTCAAATCCACCAACAATTTCCATTTTGGAGAGACTAGAACTCATTTTATGAAATAATCAACAAAACCCCACTTCCCTCTTAGATTCTAATGGATTTCTAGCATGGATTCAAGATTAGAGAAGATAAGGTAGTGAATTTTAGGTTAGGAGACTTTACACAAGAGAGAATCAGCCAAGAACTCTTTAATTCGCCTAAAAATGCTTTGGAAGTAATAAATAAAGTGCTAGAGAGAGAAGGGTTTATCCTAGTACTTAATAGATTCTGGAACCCGACCTCGCTACAGTGGTCACGAGTCCGCTACAGCTGGCCCGCGCTAGAGAGACTAGTCTCGCTGTAGGGTATTCGCCAGTGGTGCCCCTCTCAAAAGTCACCATCCCGCTATAGCGGTCCAAGACCACACTATAGCAGGTTTGCTATGGCAGATCTGGTGCTGCTACAGCGGACACCAGCCACCAGAATTTTTTAGTTTTGCACAAACACAACCCTAAAATCCGACAATCACCCGAGACTTCCCAAATATAAACCAGACATACATTCACACATAAAAACACGCTGCAGACTCACTCGCTGTCTCGAAATTCCCAATGGAGGTATGTTTGACCGCGTCAACACCCAATGGCCAAGTACTAACTTTCCAACCAATACCTCGAAACGCTCCAAAAAACCTTGGAAACCAAACTGAAGATCCCACTAAATCACAAACGACCATCCGGACCTCTCGAAATTGATGATTTTTTGAAAAATGTCCGTTTACCCAAAAGTCAACTATTGGTCAAATATTTTTCAATTTAAGGCTCAATTTCACAAAAGTCATCATAAATCTCGCCCGACCACCTCGAGAACCGTAGCACCTATCCCCATAGGTCAATATCGTATTAATAGGGCACAAAAAAAGGTCAACGAGGGTGAATGGGTCAAAAGTGCTATAACATTCAAATGGGTCTTTACATCAGATACCAATTAAACAATCGCTAGTCCTCAAGCTATAAGGAAAGAAACAGGGGGAAAAGTACCTGAATCAGTAAACAACTGGGATATCGGGAACGCATGCTAGTCGGTCTCCCATGTCGCCTCCTCAACAGGACGATGCTTCCATTAAACCTTAACAGAAGCAATCTACTTAGACCTCAACTTTCTAACCTGCCTATCTAAGATCGCAATAGGCTCCTCCTCGTAGGACAGATTCTCATCAAGCAACACAGAATCCCAAAGAATGATATAAGACTCGTCTGAATGATACCTTTTTAGCATAGAAACATAAAAAGTAGGCTCAACACCTGATAGGCCTGGTGCCAAGGCTGACTCATAAGCAACATCACCCACACGACGAAAAATCTTAAACGGACCAATGTAACTCAGGCTCAACTTGCCCCTCTTCCCAAACCTCATAACACCCTTCATGGGTAAAATCTCCAGAAGAACCTGCTCACCCTTCATAAACTCTAAATCCCGAACCTTCCTGTCCGCATACATCTTTTGCCTACTCTGAGCTACCACAGCTTTTATGGAATAAGCTTCACCTTGTCCAAAGACTCTCTAAGTAAATCTGTACCCAAGGCCGAACCTCAAAAGCATCAAACCACCCAATAGAAGACTGATAACTCCTACAATATAAAGCCTTGAACGACACCATATCAATACTCAACTGGTAGCTATTGTTGTACATGAACTCTGCCAAGGGTAGACAATGACCACCAAAGTAAATAACACATGCTCTCAACATATCCTCGAGCACCTGGATAGTCCGCTCGGACTGACCATCAGTCTGAAGATGAAATGTGGTGCTAAGGTCTAACTGAGTACCCAATTCTGCTTGCAACATCCTCCAAAACATGGAGGTAAACTAAGTCCCTCGGTCGAAAATGATGGAAATAGGAACCCCATGCAACCGTACTATCTCGGATGAAAATCCTGGCCAACTTCTCTGCATTATAAGTAATCTGAACTGAGCTGAAATGAACAGACTTAGTCAACCGATCAACAAGAACCCAAACTGAATCAAACTTGTTGAGGGTCTTCGAAAGACCCTCAACGAAATCCATGGTAATACGCTCCCACTTCCACTCGGGAATGAGCATCCTCTGAAGCACCCCACCAGGTCTCTGGTGCCCTACTTGACTTACAGATAATTTCCACACTAAGCAACGAAATCTGTAATATCTCTCTTCATTCGACCCTACCAGTAGTCTTTGCCTCAAATCACGGTACATCTTAGTCGCCCCTGGATGAATAAAGTGTCGGGAGCTATGAGCCTTCTCCAATATCAGTCAAATCAGACCACCCACAGGAGGAACGTATACGCATCCCTTGATCCTCAGAATTGCCTCATCATCAAGCACGGCCTCCTTGGCCTCACCTCTCAAAACCTTATCGCGAATCTTACATAACTTAGCATCGTCAAACTGTTAAGCCCTAATCTGCTCCAAGAGAGATGACGTCGCCTCAACACATGCTAAACCTCTACCCGGATCTGAAATATCAAGTCCCATAAGACTATTAGCCAGAGTCTAAACCTCCATGGCTAAAGGATGCTCAGAAACAACCAACCAAGTTATACTGCCCATACTCACTGCCTTACGACTCAAGGCATCGGCCACCACATTAGCTCTACCCGGATGGTAAATTATAGTGATATCATAATCCTTCAGAAGATCCATCTATCTACGCTGTCTAGAATTGAGATCCCTCTGACTGAACTTATCTTTGAAGGTTGCGATGATCGGTATACACCTTAAATGGATCCCATATTGATAATGCCTCCAAATCTTCAATGCGAAGACTATCACTACCAACTCCAAATCATGAGTAAGGTAGTTCTCTCGTGGATCTTTAATTTCCTAGAAGCATAAGCGATGACTTTGCCCTCTTGCAACAACACAGTGCCTAAACCAACATGGGACGCATCACAATAGACTGAGAAATCCTTACCCTTCACGGTTAATGCCAAAATCAGAGCTGTAGTCAACAGAATCTTGAGCTTTTGGAAGCTCTCTTCACAAGCATCGGACCACTAGAAAGGAGCCTCTTTCTGAGTCAATCTGGTTAGGTGAGAAGAAAACCATTTCATGAATCGACGGTAGTAATTAGCCAAACCCACGAAGCTATGAATCTCAAACACAGTAGTTGACCTCGCCCAATCCCTAACAGCCTCAATCTTCTTGGGATCAATTATGATCATGTCCTTTGACACCACATGGCCCAACAATGCCACAGAATCAGGCCAGAACTCACATTTTGAAAACTTGGCGTAAAGCTCTTTGTCTCTCAATAACCCAAGGATAATCGTCAAATAACGCTCATGGTCCTCTTTACTCTTCGAATACACCAGGATATCATCAATTAAAACTATGATGAAGGAATCTAAGTATGGCTTAAAAATGTCATTCATCAAGTCCATGAACGTTGTTGGGGCATTTGTGTCACGACCCAATCGGAGGGCCGCGACGGGCACCCGGTGCTATCCCACCTGGGCACCCCTTAACATAATTTCACATCACATCTAGGTGAGCCACATAGCTAAATCATGCTTTTCATTAATCATCATTCTAGTCTCATTGGGCAACAACACATCTATATCATCATTAACGACTATGCCCATATAAATGTACATAAGCCGACAAGGCTATCAAAATAATATCCCAAAATATAGGCCGGCAAGGCCAAACATATCTAACCCTATACACAATGTCTACAAGCCTCTAAGAAGAATACGTCATATCATAATATATGGGCTGGATAAGACCCCGCCGTGCCCATAAATATGTACACAAAAGAATCTATACCAAAAGCTGCAGTTCCGAATGAGGTGGAGCTCCGCTATGTAGTCCCTGAGAAATATAGCTATGGATCAAGTCTGTCTCCTTGGCCACCTGCGGGCATGGCGCAGCGTCCACAAACAAAAGGACGTCAGTACGAAGAATGTACAGAGTATGTAAAGCATGATCTATATCAGTATGAAAGCATAATAGATAACATGTGAAACAACATAGGATGGGAGATAATAGTATTATCGTCATAGCACTTACTTGCTTTCCATAGGGGCATTCCATTTCTATTGCGTATCCGTGTACATACGTCCATATCCGTACTCATTTACCTTTCGTATCCACTTTCGCATTCGTATTCATATTTCCATTCATACTCATGTTCATATCATATACATTGCATACACATAGCCTTTACTTAGCATTTACATATACTTAACATATTCGTACTCATATTGATGTCATATACATAGCATTTATATAGCATACCCGACCACGAAGGTTCGGTGTTTCACGTACCTGGCCCTACCAAGGCTCAGTGTTATCCGTACCCAACTGCAGTGGTGTGCGCGCATCATCTATATACATACATACATATTATACATTCTACCCGGCCATATAAGCTCGGGGTTTCATAGTAGCCACACATAGGCGCATATACATATAAGTATCTTTAGCATTGTTGCCATCGTCGTTCATTTCACATGTCCTTAAAGGGTTACTCGTCATATAAGGAACTTAATACAATCGTATCATCTCGGGAATCATAAGCTTAGAAGCTTTTATATATAAGACCATCAGAGAATGTCGTAGGCTCATAGGGGGATAATTATTTAGCCAAAGAACCATGCCTTATGAAAGAAGGGTTAGCCTTACATACCTTTTTCGTGCAACTATTCTATCACTTATACGTTCTCCTTCAATGCTCACGTTCTACCTTCATTAGAGTGCATACTAACATTAGAGAATTAATAGCTTAGCATTCATGACTAAAGCGAGGGAAAATTGGAAAGTATCTCCTTTATTTATATGACTTCCTCCATATCATATATCAACTCCCAAACGTCAATAATAACATTCACAACGTCATCACAATAGTCTTTATTAAACTACATTATCCTTACCTCTCAATTCACTTCAATCATTCACATTCGTGGTCATATCACACGATTACGTTCATTCATATATGACATCTATCTCATGTTCTCAACATCATTTATAACATGATTATATAATGTATCAAGAATCATAACTCAATTCAAACATTTACTCAAAAGTGACACTATTCCACATTTATGACCCATTCTCTATTTCCTTCTACAATCCAAATGTTTCAACTCTCAAATACCTTAAACAACATGGAAACATCATAAAACTTATCTTAGATGGTGTAGGAATGATCCTTGGGTGCAAACACTTCACTTGAGAAAAATCCAAGTTTCACCTTCACTTGGATTTCTTGTTTTGGATGAACTTTTATGGGTTTCTTATACTTGATTCACTTGGTTTGATGAAGTTGAACACTAATTTCTCTTGAAATATTGTGGGAGAAATATAGAGAAATATTCTAGAGAGAAGTGGAGTGAAGTGGAAAATGAAATGAAATGAAACTTGGATCCTTATTTAATAACTCAATTCTAACCCGACCAATTTCTACAGACCAACATATGGTCCGTATAATTTATACTGACCGTATGTCTGGCCGTAGATTTGGTCCAGAGAGGGGTCTCAATCTGGGCTGGAAGTACGGCTGAACATACGGTCCGTATGTTTTATACGGCCAGTATGTTTGGCCGTATAATGCCCAGTGATTCCGATCTTGTTCTCGTCGACTCGTTTGATCTCCAATCCTTATGGAACCTTCTTGGCACTTGTTTATCACCTCATTAACATTCCAAGGGATGTTATAACTCTTCCTCAAAGCATCAGTAAGATATCATTAACTCAATACTCGTAAATCTCTTCCGATACATATCGTATGCCTTGCCTTCTCTTGATAACTTTCTCGTTTAACATCGAATGTCTTTAAAATCTTACTTAGGGTCATCGAATGTCATTCTTTACTTATTATGACCCCGTATACTTAGTGTCCTTCGTTAGGCTATTCGCTACGCATCAACGAAATTTTTTTCGAGGTGTAACATTCTTCCCCCCTTAAGAACATTCGTCCTCGAATGTTAAACACTCGGGAATTCTATGAAAATTTCGCCAGAGTTTCCCCTATAATATGGCACTACCATCCTGTCACAACAACCCATAATAACAATGCCTCATTGGGCCACAACATAATAGCAATAGAATTTGGCCACACACGACCCAAATGAATAAAAAGGAAAACATACATACCTTATGATCTTGATGTCTCATCTTGGCCCTCTGCCGAGGGCTGAAATAAGTGCGGATATTTGGATTTCATGATTTCTTCCGCTTCCCTCTTCTCGATTATTATTTCTCCACAAAATCTTAACTGAGGCCACTTCTTTGTTTCTAAGCCTCCGTACTTTCCTATCTAATATGGCAATGGGTATTTCATCATAAGCTAACTTTTCTGTCACTAGAACATCATTTACTGGGACGATCCTAGTAGGATCTCCAACACATTTACGAAGCATCGAGACATGGAAAACTGGATGAACTGACTCCAAATCAGGAGGTATATCTAATTCGTAAGCCACTTTGCCTACCTTGCGCACAATCTCATAAGGCCTAATGTACCGGGGACTAAGCTTCCCTTTTTTGCCAAATCTCATTACACCCTTCGTTGGTGACACTTTCAATAATACCCAATCTTTAACTTGGAACTCTAAGTCCCTTCGATGATTATCCGCATAGGACTTTTGACGACTTTAGGCTACCAACAACCGACTTTGAATGAGCTTAACTTTCTCTATGGCTTTCTGGACCAAGTCTGGCCCTATCAATTTAGTTTCTCCTACTTCAAACCACCCAATTGGGGATCTACACTTTCGCCCATATAAAGCTTCATACGGTGCCATTTGGATGCTAGAATGGTAGCTATTATTATAAACAAATTCAATAAGTGGAAAGTGATCATCCCAATTACCCCCGAAATCTAACATACATGCCCGTAACATATTCTCAAGAGTCTGAATGGTACGTTCAGCTTGTCCATCAGTCTGTGGATGAAACGCCGTGCTAAGGCTCACATGAGTCCCTAAACCCTCTTGGAAGGACTTCCAGAAATTAGCCATAAACTGAGTTCCTCTGTCTGAGATAATAGACACTGGGACACCATGAAGTCGCACTATCTCTTTAACATAGAGCTTTGCATAATCTTCTACTACATACGTCATTCTGACTGGTAAGAAATGAGCTGACTTCGTGAGTCTATCCACAATCACCTATATGGAATCATACTTATGGCGAGAACGGGGTAAGCCTGTAATGAAGTCCATGTTAATTACTTCCCACTTCCAAGTTTGAATTTCTATAGCTTGTAACAATTCGCCCGGCTTTTGGTGCTTGATTTTCACGTGTTGACAATTGGGACACTGAGCTACAAATTCTGCTATATCTTTCTTCATCCCATTCCACCAATACATAGATTTAAGATCATGATACATTTTCGTTGCTCCGAGGTGGATAGAATAACGGGAACAATGAGCTTCTCTCAATATTTGGTGGCGTAAGCCTGCTACATTAGGAACACATAATCTGCCTCGACATCGGAGAACTCCGTCTCCTGTAGTCTCAAATGATGACTCCTCTTTCTGAAGGAGTGTATCTCTGTACTGCACTAGCATGGGATCTTCGTATTGTCGTTCTTTCACTTCCACTACTAGCGACGAGGCTGCTGAATTCTGAATGGTAGTTTCCCTGCTACCTGAGTCCACTACTCGGACTCCTAGACTAGCTAACTGCTGGAGCTCACGAGCCATTTCTCTTTTCTCTGGTTGTACCTCACACAAACTTCCCATAGATCTGCGGCTGAGGGAGTCAGCCACAACATTTGCCTTTCCGGGGTGATATAGAATGTCAACATCATAATCTTTTAGCAATTCCAACCATTGTCGTTACCGCAAATTTAACTCTTTCTGCTTAAAGATATACTGAAGGCTCTTATGATCTGTGTAAATATCTACATGGACACCATATAAATAGTGTCTCCACATCTTTAATGCATGAATCACTGCAGCCAATTCTAGATCATGAGTTGGACAATTCTTTTCATGTTTTCATAATTGCCTTGAAGCATACGCGATCACCTTACCATGTTGCATCAATACACAGCCTAGCCCAACACCTAAAGCATCACAATAGACAACATAACCTTCCAATCCCTCTGGAAGTGTCAGGACTGGTGCAGACGTCAATCTATCTTTTAGCTCTCGGAATCTACGTTCACAAGCATCTGTCCATTGAAACTTAGCTGATTTCTAGGTCAGCTTTGTGAGTGGCGCTGAAATAGAAGAGAATCCTTCAACAAATCTTCGGTAATAACCTACTAGGCCCAGAAAGCTACGAACCTCTGTAGGAGTTGTGGGCCTTGGCCAAGTTTTCACGGCCTCAATCTTTTGGCTATCTACCTGAATACCATTGGCTGAAATAATGTGCCCCAGAACTCACACTTAGAAAATTTTGCGAACAATTCTCAAGTTTGAAGAACTCTAAGGACAGTACGCAAATGATCCGCATGTTCTGCCTCGGATCCAGAATACACCAAAATGTCATCGATGAATACAATCATAAACAAATCTAGGAAGGGCCTGAACACATCATACATCAAATCCATAAACACTGTCGGTGCATTAGTTAGCCCAAATGACATCACCCGGAACTCAAAATGGCCATATCTTATTCTGAAGGCTGTCTTAGGGATATCTTTCTCCCTAACTCTCACTTGATGATATCCGGACCTCAAATCTATCTTTGAAAACCATTTAGTACCTTGTAATTGATCAAATAAGTCATCAATCCTCGGAAGAGGATATTTATTCTTAATCGTCACTTTGTTCAATTGCCGATAATCAATGCACATTCTCAAGGAGCCATCTTTCTTTCGAACAAACAATACGGGTGCTCCCCACGGGGATGAACTAGGCCTGATAAAGCCTTTCTCAAGCAAGTCTTTCAATTGCTCCTTCAACTCTTTCAATTCTGCGGGGGCCATTCTATAAGGAGGAATAGATATAGGCTTAGTGTCTGGCAACACATCAATAGCAAAATCAATCTCCCGCTCGGGAGGGAGGCCTGGAAGCTCTTCTTCCGGGAATACATCCGGAAATTCATTCACTACGGAACCGATCGAAGAGTTGGCGGTTCGCTTCTACATCTTGAACCCGCACTAGATGATAAATGCAACCTTTTGTGATCGTTTTCCTTGCCTTTAGATAGGAAATAAACCTACCCTTTGGTGACGCCGTGTTTCCTTTTCATTTTAAAACTGGTTCTCCCGGGAATTGGAAGCGAACCATTTTCATTCTATAATCGACATTGGCGTAGCAAGAAGCAAACCAATCCATGCCCATAATAACATCAAAATCCACCATTTTAAACTCATACAAGTCAATCATAGTACGACGATCACAAATCACAATTACACAATTTCTATATACTCGGCTAGCTATTACTGATTCACCGATGGGTGTGGACACCTCAAAAGGTTTAATCGACTCCGGTTTGATTCTAAACCGACCCGCAATATATGGAGTAACATATGACAATATAGAGCCAGGATCTATCAAAGCATATACATCATGAGAGAATACCGATAATATACCTGTGACAACGTCAGGAGAAGACTCAAGATCTTGGCGTCCAGCCAAAGCATAAATACGGTGCTGAGGACCGCTAGAACTGGGGACTCTCCCTTTGCCTCTACCATGGCCGACTGGCGCATGTGATCCTGGCCCCATAGGGCGTATAGAAGATGAAGATCCAGCTATCGACCCTGAAAGCTGGGTCCTACCTCTACCACCGACTGAAGGGCAATCTCGCATAATATGGCCTGGTCGACCACAGGAATAGCAACCCTCTGAGCCCAATCTGCACTGACCCCAATGTAACTTCCCACACTAGGAACATCGTGGTACATGTGGCCTCGCCTGACCTGAATCACCTCTGAAATGAGATCCCGAAAAGCTCTGGCTTGGCCCGGGATGAGTAGATCTATCAAATCTCTGGCCTGAAAACCGTGGAGGCTCACTAATCATAGAATGGCCTGAATTCCTCAAGAACTGCTGTCTGTGTCCGCCTCTAGACTCACTTATCGGACCCGAAGATCTAGCCCTCTTGTTATGCCCCCTATCATGCTCACGCTCACTTCTTTGTTGTTGTAGACTTTCTTCTAAATTTTGAGCATGGGCTTGAATGCGTGAAATATCCATATTGTCCTGAAGGGACGCGGTTAAGCACCTATCCATCAAATGCGGCCCTAGGCCTTTCACAAACCGGTGCACTCGGTTGCCCATATCCGCTACCATGGCCGAAGCATACCTAGCCAAAGAATTGAAGCGGGGACTATACTCTAAAGCACTCATGCTCCCTGCCTCAAATTCAAGAATTTGTCGGCTCTAGCTCGCCGAACTTCCGGAGGCAAATAATGTCGGAGGAATGTGTCACGACCCAACCCCGTAGGCCGTGACTAGTGCCCGAGCCGGGCACCCCAACACATTCATCAAATCCGAATCACAAATAGATAGCTTATACACATACCAATGTCAGACGCTGTCTCAAATGCAAACATATATATATATATCAGAAGCCGGAAAGGCTATCAAGTGGCGCGTCGGCCCAAGACATATACAAAAGCAAGCCGACAAGGCTGCCACGGCGAATAGGATCGCCCAGAACATACAACATATAAACACACCTGTACAGGATAGGCCTAACCCACATATACGTCTACAGACCTCTAAACAGACAGACAGAATCATATGACGAGACAGGGCTCCGCCGTACCCTGAATAAACATAATCGTATACATCGAGAGAGTATATACCCAAAATATTGGCTCCAGAACAAAGGGAGCACTCTGAACGACAGAATGGAAATCCTACGCCACGATGGATCACCAAGACGCGTATCCGTACCGCGGGCACGAAACGCGACCCACGAAGAAAGGGGTCATGCGGAATATGTACTGAGTATGTAAAGCATGAAATACAATAGGCAGAGTCGTACTTTAAATAAGGAGTAGAAAACATGAATACGACCCTTAAACCACAAAACTTACCTCCGAAACATAAATCATACGTCCATGTCATATCCGGTCAGCCGTACAATCATTCCGCACATGCGTATACATATAACGTGTCCCGGCCCTCTAACGAGAGACTCGATAAGTAAGATCATATCATCATCCCATATATACATACATATAGCGTGTCCCGGCCCTCTAATGAGGGACTCGGTGTACAGCGTGTCCCGGCCCTCTAGTGAGGGACTCGGTGTATAGCGTGTCCCGGCCCTCTAGTGAGGGACTCGGTGTATAGAAACATGTCATCATCATATCATCATATACATAGCGTGTCCCGCCCTCTAGTGAGGGACTCGGTGTATAGAATCGTCATATCATCTCGTTATCACATATCATATCAAACTTCATGTCACATCATATTTGAATAGACGTCATACTTCGAATAAAGATAGTGCACACGAAAGAGTAGTGAGGAACCATATACACAGATCATCATCACGCGTACTCAACAACATAGTCAATAGAAATCTCATTTTAAAGCTAAATAACAGTTAAATCAAGTTTCTTCCGAAAATCATTCGAGAACATATCAAGTAGTACTTTAGAAATTGTAGGTACGTGTCAAGATCGCATAACATAGCTTGTGGAAGACAAGAACATAGTCGTCATTACAGACTCAATAGAATAGTCGAAGCGAATTATTATTTCAAAACCAAGACAATAGTCAAATCGAATTTTCTTTCGAATACCACTCGGGAACATATCAACCCGAATTTCAGAAACCATAGTTATGTAACAAAATCATATGCGTGAGATCATTATCATAAACTCAAAAGGTAAGCAAGCTGATCGTACTTGAAATCGGGATCATGATCTTATCATATTCTTTCAAAAGTCGTCAGAAGTACATAAAGGAAAGTCGCGGGACCCACGGATGGGTGTTGACCCGAGCCGGGCCCGCCTATGGAAAACATAACCATCACACATCATGGAATCATTTTTAAGCATATCGAAGCGATCCGGTTCTGTCTGTGAAAGCTACGGACTTTCGTAGTTTTCGGAATCATTTAGGAACAAAATTCTTTTAAAAACCAAACTTTTTATACAACTTTTTAAACTTAGTCATACAAAAGACATACGGGCCAATATTTTATCATATCAAACATACGAAGACTAAAGAACAAATAAGAATCACAGACATGGTCGGATCGCGAGAGTAGAATTTCCTCGAGGCTCGTATCATAGCCTAATTACGACTAAGGCATGCCAAAAGAAGGAAGGGTTGCGCATTACATACCTCGATCGCTTTCGACGCTAATCCAACTCAAGCTAGTCCAACTCAAACTTATGTCTCGGGCTGCCCAAAGTCTACATGACAAGTCATAATATGCCAAACATTAGCTATAGGCATTTAGGTATTTAATTCCAATTTAGCCCTTAATTCTACAGAAATTTGGGCAGCATTTCCCCTGTAAATAGGCCACCCCGAGAATTTAACTCGGCCAAAATCAACAACAACAACAACAACAACAACCAACCTAGCAACATCAATAAGCAATACGAAAGGCAATATAGCATTAATAACTCTCTTTTACATCATTCGGCAACTTTCAACATATTCGATTCAACGACTTACGTTCAAGCCAACATCAACGCTTATACCTTCAAATACTAACCCGAACCCATACCAACAACATTCAAGAACATCCTAAACAATTCATACAATATTTTCAACAATCCAACAATTACTCCAATTTACCCGAAAACTGTCTCCAACCCGAGAACACAACTATAATCCATTTCTAACTTCCGAATCATGATTTGCATCAATAATCCATACTATAACGATATCATTATCATAAATACACAAATTACATCAAACGCATAATAACCTTCAATTCAGCCCATACATTTGCAACATCAATCTTGAGTCATTAAAAGCTCATTTCCAACATAGAATTCATTACGACAACCACTAAAACACTAAGCGACATTAATGCGTTCTTTGTCATATAACATGACCCATTTTCGGCCAACACACCAACATGCACATATTGATAATTCTCACTCATTTCTTCACACTACAACAATTAACATACTACATAGAACTTAATCCATCACTTAAACACAACACAACATATACACTCCTCACACGGCCAACACACCATACACACAACTCACTTCCAACATGCCATATTTCATGATTTTCATCCATTTTAACATACTACAACATACATACAACCTTTATAACACATAAAACATGATGAATTCTTACCTTTCTTCTTCAATTCTCCAAATACACTAGGGTTTGCGAGGATGAAAACGGATGGTTGGATGACCCGAATAACACTTCCACACTACTTAGGGACCTCCAATTAGTGGATTTGTACCAAAGAAATATTTTTGGAATGGTTCAATTTGGACTTGGAAATTCTTGGTCTTGGCCGAATGGGGTGCTTGTTGTTCTTCAACTTCTCCCTTTTTTTCTAAGTGTATGGAATGATAAAGATGACTTAGAATTCATCCTTTGTGCTATTATATAAGTTGCCCAAGTGTCCTTGGCCCACACCATGTGTTGGAGCAATAAAAATTGAACACAAATTGTGTGGGCCACTTCAATAACCACACGGCCACAAGGAAAAATATGCATGATTTCCAACTTCCAATTATATCACTTTTGGTCCCAAATTTTCCTAATTGTTCCATACCAACAAATTCATGAACAACTTATGTCTCAAAGTAAAATCGAAGGTCAAAAGTCTCGACTTTGTATCCCGGAATGGTTTTGTCCCCAATGTATCACAATTAATCCGGATTGTCCCAATGTACGAAAACACGGGATATAACAGAATGCATCTACATATTCTTGCCATACCGGAGGAGGTGCATTGGCTCCCCGTGAAGCCATCCAAACCGTGTACCAATGAACTGCGACATCTCTCAATCTATAGGACGCTAACTCCACCGATTCGGTGTCCGAAGCATGTATCAACCGAAGCGTCCTCAATATACCATCAATAAAGTTCTGAGGGTCCTCATCCGGCTTTGATCCAAAGAATTCGGGAGGGTTCAAACTAATGAAATCACGGGCCCTTGCACTATGATTTCCGTCACCTTGCCCCGTACTTTGTTCGAGTCAGGCGCAAGAACCAATTGAGTAAGCAAATGTATGGCCTCTTTTACATCTTGGCCCGAAGCACCTAGTGGAGGAACCGGAGGTGCTGGGGCTGGGGCCGAGGCTCCCTCACGCTCCTCTAATATGGGTACTGAACGGGAGGACTGGGATTGAGCCGCACTCTGGGACTCACTTTCCTCTACTACCGGTGGCGGTGCTCTTTGACTCGCCGCCACCGTCTTGCCCTTTTGGCCGCCTTTCGTAGCCTTTTTCTTTCTGAGCATTTCGAAATACATAACACACGGTTAAGGAACAAGAAGTTCTTATATCATAGCTCTATCGCACGATTTCTTACAAAGAAAGAAGGTCATTCATTCCTAAAATGCCCGCAGCTTCTTGTTTATAAGTGTGGCGCGCAACACACCCATAACCAAGACTCTACTAGACACGGCTCGTAGACACACCCTAGGACTGAACTGCTCTTATACCACTTTTGTCACGACCCAACCGGAGGGCCGCGACGGGCACCAGGTGCTATCCCACCTGGGCACCCCTTAACATAATTTCACATCACATCTAGGTGAGCCACATAGCTAAATCATGCTTTTCATTAATTGTCATTTTAGTCTCATTGGGCAACAACACATCTATTTCATCATTAGCGACTATGCCCATATAAATGTACATAAGCCAACAAGGCTATCAAAATAATATCCCAAAATATAGGCCGGAAAGGCCAAACACATCTAACCCTATACACAATGTCTACGAGCCTCTAAGAAGAATACGTCATATCATAACATATGGGCGGGACAGGACCCCGCCCTACCCATAAATATGTACACAAAAGAATCTATACCAAAAGCTGCAGCTCCGAATGAGGTGGAGCTCCGCTATGTAGTCCCCGAGAAATATAGCTATGGATCAAAATTCCGTCTCCTGGCCACCGCGGGCATGACGCAGCGTCCACAAACAAAAGGACGTCAGTACAAAGACTGTACTGAGTATGTAAAGCATGATCTATATTAGTATGAAAGAATAATAGATAACATGTGAAATAACATAGGATGGGAGATAATAGTATCATCGTCATAGCACTTACTTGCTTTCCATAGGGACATTCCATTTCTATTGCGTATCCGTGTACATACGTCCATATCCGTACTTATTTACCTTTCGTATCCACTTTCGCATTCGCATTCATATTTCCATTCATACTCATGTTCATATCATATACATTGCATATACATAGCCTTTACTTAGCATTTACATGTACTTAACATATTCGTACTCATATTGATGTCATATACATAGCATTTATATAGCATACCCGACCACGAAAGTTCGGTGTTTCACGTGCCCCACCCCTACCAAGGCTAGGTGTCATACATACGGCCCTACTAAGGCTCAGTGTTATCCGTACCCAACTGCAGTGGTGTGCGCACATCATCTATATACATACATACATATTATACATTCCACCCGGCCATATAAGCTCGGGGTTTCATAGTAGCCACACATGGGCGCATATACATATAAGTATCTTTAGCATTGTTGCCATCGTCGTTCATTTCACATGTCCTTAAAGGGTTACTCGTCAAAGAAGGAACTTAATACAATCGTATCATCTCGGGAATCATAAACTTAGTAGCTTTTAGATATAGGACCATCAGAGAATGTCGTAGGCTCATAGGGGGATAATTATTTGGCCAAAGAACCATGCCTTATGAAAGAAGGGTTAGCCTTACATACCTTTTTCGTGCAACTATTCTATCACTTGTACGTTCTCCTTCAATGCTCACATTAGAGTGCATACTAACATTAGAGAATTAATAGCTTAGCATTCATGACTAAAGCTAGGGAAAATTGGACAGCATCTCCTTTATTTATACGACTTCCTCCATATCATATATCAACTCCCAAACGTCAATAATAACATTCACAACGTCCACAATAGTCTTTATTAAACTACATTATCCTTACCTCTCAATTCACTTCAATCATTCACATTCGTGGTCATATCACACGATTACGTTCATTCATATATCACATCTATCTCATGTTCTCAACATCATTTATTACATGATTATATAATGTATAAGAATCATAACTCAATTCAAACATTTACTCAAAGTGACACTATTCCACATTTATGACCCATTCTCTATTTCCTTCTACAATCCAAATGTTTCAACTCTCAAATACCTTAAACAACATGGAAACATCATAAAACTTACCTTAGATGGTGTAGGAATGATCCTTGGGTGCAAACACTTCACTTGAGAAAAATCCTAGTTTCACCTTCACTTGGATTTCTTGTTTTGGATGAACTTTTATGGGTTTCTTATACCTGATTCACTTGGTTTGATGAAGTTGAACACTAATTTCTCTTGAAATCTTGTGGGAGAAATGTAGAGAAATATTCTAGAGAGAAGTAGAGTGAAGTGGAAAATGAAATGAAATGAAACTTGGATCCTTATTTAATAACTCAATTCTGACCCGACCAATTTCTACGGACCAACATACAGTCCGTATAATTTATACTGACCGTATGTCTGGACGTATATTTGGTCCAGAGAGGGGTCTCAATCTGGGCTGGAAGTACGGCTGAACATACGGTCCGTATGTTTTATACGCTTGATATGTTTGGTCGTATAATGCCCGCGTGATTCCGATCTTGTTCTCGTCGACTCATTTTATCTCCAATCCTTATGGAACCTTCTTGGCACTTGTTTATCACCTCATTAACATTCCAAGAGATGTTATAACTCTTCCTCAAAGCATCATTAAGACATCATTAACTCAATACTCGTAAATCTCTTCCGATACTTATCGTATGCCTTGCCTTCTCTTGGCAACTTCCTCGTTTAACATCGAATGTCTTTAAAATCTTACTTAGGGTCATCAAATGTCATTTTTTACTTATTACGACCCCGTATACTTCGTGTTCTTCGTTAGGCTATTCGCTACGCATCAACGAAAATTTTTTCGAGGTGTACCAATTTGTAAGCCTAAAGGACATGACAAAGAACTCGTAATGACCATAATGAGTCCTAAAGGCCGTCTTCGGAACATCCTCGGCCCGAATCTTCAGCTGGTGATAACCTGACCTCAAATAAATCTTCAAAAACATAGAATCTCCCTGAAGCTAATTGAAAAATTCATCAATACGAGGAATAGGATACTTATTACGAATGGTGACCTTGTTCAACTGACGGTAATCTATGCATACCCTCATCGTCCTATCCTTCTTCTTTACAAATAACACGGGAGCGCCCCAAGGGGAGACGCTCGGCCTAATGAATCCCTTACTCAGAAGATCCAGCAACTGCTCCTTTAACTCTCTCAACTCGGCAGGTGCCATCCTATATGGCGAAATAGAAATAGGGTGAGTGCCCGGCTCTAACTCGATGCAGAAGTCAATATCACGATTGGATGGCATACCCGGCAAATCAGAAGGGAATACTTCCACGAACACGCATACAATAGGCACGGACTCAAGGGGTGAAGAATCAACATTAGTATCACGAAATGGGCCAAGTAGGCCAAACACCACTTGTCGACTAATTTCTTCACGAGGAGATAAGAAATGATCTTCTTCGGAGCGGGGCTTGGAGTACCCCTTCACTCAAGTCTAGGAATCTCAGGCATAGCTAAGGTGACTGTCTTAGTGTGACAGTTCAAGATCGCGTGGTACCGGTACAGCCAACGCATACCCAAAATAATATCAAAATCTGCCATATCCAATATCATCAAGTCTACCCTCCTGTCATACCCCATAAAAGTAACTAAGCAAGACCGATATACTCGATCAACCATAACAGAATCTCCAACCGGAGTAGACACATGAATAGGTACACCAAGACGGTCACAAGTCAAATCCCAACCTACAGAATGATAAGTAGACACATATGAATAAGTAGAACCGGAATCAAATAAGACTGAAGTTGCCCGGTGACGAACAGAAATATTACTTAAGATCACAGTATCAGAAGCCTCAACCTC
Organism: Lycium ferocissimum; assembly: GCF_029784015.1. Lineage (NCBI taxonomy): Eukaryota > Viridiplantae > Streptophyta > Magnoliopsida > Solanales > Solanaceae > Lycium > Lycium ferocissimum. The sequence continues at coordinate 62,853 of NW_026725592.1, forward strand.
AGGCCTACCTAGAAAAGCATAGCAATGCACACCACCACGGCTTCTCCGGCCAGACTGATGAGGCCTCTTCTCACGAGACCCTCCAAATAATCGAGCCTTGGAAGACTCGACACTCACGGCATGATCCACAACTGCCTGGAAAGAAGACCCCATGGCCACATCTTTGGAGACAAGAAAAATGAAGTGGAAACACAAGTTCACTAACAAACCTACGAACTCTCTCTGCCTGTGTCAGAATCAAATGGGTCGTATATCGAGCCAAAAATAGAAATCTGGCCTCATACTCTGCCACAGACATCCCACTCTGCTGCAAATGGGTGAACTCATCCCTGCGCTGATCCCTCAAAGTACACGGCATGTGCTTCTCCAAGAAGTCCTGATGGAACTGTGCCCAGGTGAGTGGAGGTGCACTAACGGGTCTGCCCTCAATAAAATACCTCGACCACATCTTCGCGTCTCCGCAAAACTAAAAGGTGACATAATCCACACTGTGAGACTCCACAATGTTTATCTTATAAAGCATCTCATGCATATCCATAATAAACTCGAATGCATCCTCGCTAGAAGTGCCGAAGAACTTCGGCTGCTCTATCTTAAAAAATTAGGTGATGAGACCCTGATCTCCAACTGTCAAAACCTGGGCCGCTACTGGCCTGGGACCACCCTCAGGGGTGGGTATAACATCAATACCTGAAGCCATGAAAGCAGCGGGCTACATCCCCTTAGCCTGCCCCTGCTCAGGAGTTCGTACTCCTGCTCTAGTCTCGAAAACACCACTAGAAGTAGTGGCACCGCCCACATCATGCTGGAAATCGAGAGAAGGAGGATACGAGCCATGTTGTCCTGGAAGACTGTGTCGAACATGACCTCAGGGTGGGCCAGGGCTGGCCCCATACTTCCCCTGACTGCCTGCCCTATCGCTGGATGTCGCTCTAGCACATGCTCTGGAGAAGCTGATCGTGCTCGCCTCTGTCCAGCTACAGGGGCCTTGCCCCTGGGCGGTGCAGCTCCATGGTCTCTAGCCTGGCCACTGCCTCTCGCCTATCCTCGTCCTCTAGTACCGACCCCAGTAGCGGGTTCGAGCACCTCGTCCCTCGCAATTATAGCTCGTGTTCTCACCATCTATAAAAGAACAGAAAGGAATCAGATACTAATTCAAAATTTTCAAATACCAACTTGAATAAAGTAGCATGAAAGAATTAAAGAATTTGAAGTTTCCTAAATGTCCCGTAGCCACTCGCAGATAAATACGAAGCTTATCATACCTATCTGCAGGACTCTACTAGACATGCTCTTGTACTTAAAGACCGGGTAACCTAGGGCTCTGAAACCAACTTGTCACGTCCCAAATCGAGGAATGTACTGGCACCTACCATTTCCCACCTCAGTAGGCGAACTCTTTCCCAAATCATTCATTCAACCACAATAAAATAATCAAGACAACCAAAATATAAGTCTCAAACGTATATAATCATAAGGATAAGTGAATAAGTACAGAAAATAATACAACAATCCCAAGAAATCTGGTCTAAGGCTGTACAAGAGCCACTATTACAAATACTACAAGTCTGAATATGAATACAACTCCGAAAATGGAATACTGTCTCAGAATATCGAAATAAGACAAGTAGCTAAGAAGAGGCATCAGGATTGCGGATCCGTCCATGTGCTCATCCTGGATGCTTGTCAGCAAAGCCTAGGGAAATCAGCCACGAGGAGAGGCGACCCACTATCACGTCTGGCTAACGCCGCTCATAAAAAGAATGCGATAAGGTAGTATCAGTACAAACACTATGTACTGGTAGGTATCATAGGCCGACAACAGTTAGCTAACATATATAAAAAAAGAGATTGAAAGATAATCAAGCTCACAATCAAGTATCAATCGACACAGTCCAAAATAGTATCACAAGTCAAGAAATATCAACAACCGGATCATAGCCTATAGTGAAGCATTTAAACACAAGTCTGCCTCGTTTCCCACAATTCCTCAAGTAATCACAACCACAAGTACAATCCACGAATCCGATCAATAAGTGCAAATGAGATGGTAATTATTAATGCATATGCAATGCAATGATGCACACACGCTCTGGACGGAATACCTCCATGCCTCGATAGTCGTGACCTGTAGGGGACCCGCGAAGCCCATTTACCTGATGCGGCGCACGGCCTTATCCAATATATATATGTTGTGGAACCTGAAACCCGATCCAAAGTAGGCTTAATATATGTTGCGACGCACAACCCGATCCAATATAAGTAGAAAATATGTTGTGGCGCGACCCGATCCAATATAAGTATAATATATGTTGCGGCACGCAACCCGATCCAAATGTATACGTATGAATGCATAAATGGTATCAAGGCCAAGAGAATCTATCAATACCAATGGTGCGATAGATGGACACATATCATGAGAATCTATAAATATCAACGGTGCAACACATGGACACATATCACAAGATCTATCAATATCAACGGTGCCACACCTAGACACATATCACAAGAATCTATCAATATCAACGGTGAAACAAATAGACACATATCACGCGAATCTATCAACATCAAGTTTAGTATCACAAACGTGGCAACAAGCCAATAGATCACCACAAGGAAACAAGCCACAGTAAAACAACAGTACCATCCTAAGTAATCCATCCCAACTTCATACCCGAAGGCGTAACATGCTTTCTCCAACAATCACTAACTCTAAATATGCTTCGCTAACAGAATTCTAACCATAAGGTAAGCCGCAACCTACCTGGTAGCTGAGCTGGTGCCACGAACAATCACACCTTTGCCTTACCCTTTCTTAGCGCCTCCAAATACTCAAAGTCTATTCATAATCGAATTCTAGATTAGAAATATGGAAAAACAACACCCACATTGCTATACTTATCTTTCGAATCAAATTCAACTATGGAGAAAAGGGGAAACGGACCAATAAGGGTAAAACGGGTGTTTCGAAAGTGAAATATTCAATTCAACATTCTAGGAGTTCAATCCTACTATCCAATTGCTATCAATCCTACTAATCAGTTGCTAACTTAACTCAAGAATGGATCAATTTCGTTATTCAAGTGAAAACCCCCAATTTGGGTATAAATCGTGACTTACCAACATTCAATTTCATCAAAATAAATGGAAGATTCAAGCCTATTAGCTATGAAATCATCAAATTCTATGATTAGATTAGTAAAATCCACCAACAATTTCCATTTTAGAAAGACTAGAACTCATTTTATGAAATAATCAACAAAGCCCATCTTTCCTCTTATATGTTAATGGATTTCTAGCATGGATTCAAGCTTATAGATGAAAGGTAGTGAATTCCAGGTTAGGAGACTTACCACAAGAGAGAATCAGCCAAGAACTCTTCAATTCACCTAAAAAATGCTTTGGAAGTAATAAATGAAGTGATAAAGAGTGAAGGTTTTTATCCTAGCATTTAATAGATTCTGGAACCCATCACCTCACTGCATCTGTCACGAGTCCGCTACAGCGGGCTCGCGCCAGCGAGACCAGTCTCGCTATATCGCATCCGCCACAGCGGATTCCTGTTCGCTGTGGTGCCCCTCTCGAAAGTGACCATCCCGCTATAGTGGTCAAAGACCACGCAATAGCGGGTCCGCTATGGCAGATCTGGTGCCGCTACAGTGGACACCAAACACCAAAATTTTCTAGTTTTTCACAAACACAAACCCTAAATCCGATAATCACCCGAGACGTCCCAAATACAAACCAGACATGCATTAACACATAAAAACACATTACGAACTCACTCGCGGTCTCAAAATTCCCAACGGAGGTCTGTTTAACAGGGTCAACACCCAATGGCCAAATACTAACTTTCTAACCAATAACCCGAAATGCTCCCAAGTGCCTTCGAAATTGAACCGAACATCCCACCAAGTCACAAACGACCATCTGAACCTCTCGAAGTCGACGAATTTTTAAAAAAGGCCCGTTTACCCAAAAGTCAACTATTGGTCAAACATTTTTCACTTTAAGGCCCAATTTCACAAAAGTCATCATAAATTTCGCCCGATCACCTCGAGAACCATACCACCCATCTCACAGGTCAAAATCATACTAATAAGGCTCAGGAAAAGGTCAACGAGGGTAAATGGGTCAAAATTGCTATAACGACCAAACGAGTCATTACAGTTATGCCTTAATGCATGAAAATACTAAACTGTTCTATAGCTAGACTATTATTCTTGTATTTATGTTCATGACATATCATTTTGAATGCCATGAATTCTGTTAATAATCCATCAATACTCATGCTTCAATTTTCATGAGTTTTCAGATATAAACTATGAACTACTATTGTTCCATTCCACGAATTATATATGATTCCACGTCTCATGAAAACTATACTATACATGTCAAAAACTATGATACAAGTTATATTATTAAAATCATTGGCGCAAATTCCACATATATTCACGTTCATGTTTTTGGGAGTAGTACAAATTACTGAGAAGGTTAACACCTGAAACTATGTATGCCAGCATAGGATAAGGGTCGTTCCATCAGTTTGGATGATTCCTTCATGTAACCCATTGCAATTTATTTTATGGATCCAGTCATGTCATGTTCATGTCTTATACCCTGGCAAGGTATTAGATGGCTCAACTAGTCGTGTCAGATACCAGACGTTATATGCTCATGTGGTGGTTTAAATGTCGGGTTTATTAATGCTCTCCAATATAAAATGGTTTTCTTATATTATGATATTCATATCAGACCATGTTCATGTTCATGTTCATGTTTAGTTTCAGTTTCAGTTCAGTGTTGCATTTATGAATCATGTTATTGATTAGGCTGTCATTCCCCCAAGCCCATTTACTATTCCTTCATTTAGTTGCTTTACATATGAGTACCCTTTCATAATATTGATGTCCCTTTTACCAGGCACCTACATTTCACGATGACGGTACAGATATACAACGAGACATGACTTCTCGCTAGAATTCACTCTGTATCAGCTGTTGGTGAATTCCACTTCCATCGGGGTGTTGTTATTATTTCATGTCATGTTAGACAATTAAGGTATGCTTGGGCCTTGTCCCGGTAAAAAGTTAGGATTAATGTTCTTGTCAGAGGCTTCGTAGATTAGCATGTTAGGTCAGATGTTCATATATTATTTAGTCATGGTGGCTACACATGCTTATGTATTGAAATTACTTTCAGCATTTTCAATTATGAAACTTAATCAGATTTATCGCTTCTAAACTATTCATGACTTATACTTTAAGTATTTAAAACATGTTTATGATCTATATTCCGCACATGTGTATGTTTCACATTATGTCAAGTCATGCATGTGGTTTGCTCGATCAAGTTCAGGCACCGGGTGCCGGTCCACCCAGGCCTAGGTTCCGATCGTGATAATATTCCTCAATAAAAAAGGATTTAAAAAATGCTCGATATTCTACCTGACTCATGGAGGACCCCATGGAAAATTTAAAGACATATGAGATGTGGAAGCTCCAAGCACAGAAAAACTCTCCATCGATCAATGAAGTGAACCTTGTCCTTGCAGCTAATCATAACAAGGATTTCAACGAAGAAGACATAGCCCTGCTCACCAGAAGATTTCAATGGTTTATAGAAAATGAGGTTTCCAAAATAGAGGAAGCTCCTCAAGAACAAGAGGGCCTGAGAGAAATAAACAAGATGGATGTTGGGGATGTGGAAGTACAGACCACTTTATAAGAGACTGTCCAGAAAGAGAGGATCAAAAAATAAAATATGAACCTGTCAAAAGATGGACGGAATAGGTCCCTAAGAATAGGATGAGCACCGGGCAAGCTGATCATATCGTAACGAAAGCCTTACCAGTCAAGGAAAATTCCTCAAGTGATGAGGAAGATGAGTGATAAAACCTAAGTAGATCCTTGATGGCTCTAGAAGAATTAGAAGCAGAAGACACAATGGCAATGGCGCTCATAGAAAACTTCGACTTAGAACTGAAAGATGAGGACCTCAAGGCAAATTTCTCAAAATTCGGGGAAGTTGTTTCGAAACTATCTTAAGAAAAACTTGAACAAGTGCCTTATATTGTTATCGATGCCTATGAAGACCTTCAAAAATTAAAAAAAAAAAACAAAATGTAAATAATTGGTTCTCTTCAAACGAATCTCATAAACCAAGAATAACAGCATGAGAACATAGCAGATATAATTAATGAACTATGGGAGTAGGTCTTTAAAATCTGCCAGGAGAAGGAAACACTACACGAGAGAAGAAAGAACTTGAGTCAACTATTACAACTATGAAAGAACGACCAGAGCAGTCTTGGAGGGACCTTCAGGGTTTACTCTATACAACAAAATGGGAGCTGCAGGCTAAGCATGACAAAAGCAAAGCTCTATTAAAGGAACTGCAGGAAGTAAATGAAGGAAGAGACTCAAAGAGGGATAAATTTTCAAAACCCAATAACTTGTGTGTATCCATCTCACACAATTGTGAAAGCTCTCAATATCTATATCTAATAGAAGTCAGGTTATCTCAAAGGAGCAAGCAGCACCCTAAAAGTAAAATACATATTGACTCGTCAGAGGGCATAAATCAAATACAAGTATGTCCAAGTCAAGTGCCATCGGGAGACCCAATAAAGATCAGGTATTTTTTTTCTTTTTCTTTTTTATAGATCAGGTCTCCAACAATAGTCTGTGATTGAAATATCTAGGCTAGAGTGAGAGGATACAAGAACATGTCTAAGTGGTCTGTGCATATGGAAATAAAATTAAAAAAATCCTCTCACCAAAGGCCAAGTATAAAGGGTGTTTCGAAACTGCGCAATACCCACTCCCATGAAGAATAAGGAGATCAATCTTGATAGGTACACACTACACTAAAGAAAGCACAAGGACCTATCGTCCCAAATATCAGTAGGAACTTGGTGCATGGGCAAAACAATAAAGAGTAGGAGGATGAACAATGAAGAATAAATATACAAGATAGGACAATCTATCAAACCGGGCACCCACAAAGAAACCGTTCAAAAGAAAGAAAAAGGTGTTGAAGAAGCAGGGAAAACTGCTCTGTCGACCTGCTACTTGAGATTCAGAGATGGCGGCTCGTCGACGGCATACAACGACGGCTCGTCAACGCGTCGACGACTCATCAAAGATGACTGGTTTCTGTAGACTTCCCTGAGTCGCTCCCACTCGCGTCGATTCGATTTGTTTAGCTCCTGATCCTATCGTATTACAAAGAACGTATACTTATACTTTGGTACACGCGAGGTAAGGCACTTAATATCTCAAAAATTCGGGTACGGATCTCCATACTAAGGGTATAAACCACCAATAAGCCAAGGACTTTCTTGCGACGGAAACGGGATGTGTAACATTGCCACCTTGAATAGTTGAATCCAGCAAAGGTTTGGTCTTATTAATTGTACCCGAAAACCAAACCTTGTTGGACTTAGATCTTTCTTTCGTTTCATGTATGCGTGTCAGCTTCCTTGTCCTACTTCAATGCTAATTTCCATGTCGATCAACTTATGGTATTTGTGAGAATATTACCATAACTTTAAATCTAATTCTAGAAAGGTTAAATTCTCCTCCACTGTCCTCATCGATTTAGTGGACCCTCTTGAAGTTTTCTTCAATCTTTTCCTTGTCAATTAATATTCTTGCCAATTCTAGCATATTGTCAGCTCCTTACTTGTCAATATCCTGGATTCCATCATCCTTACCTTTATCCATGTTTTGAGGACCTGTTTCCTTTGAATCTTACTCCCACCTTTGTTTTGAACTGTTTCAGCAAGATTCTTTAAAATTTGTTGTAGGGGGTTTGACTTTTTGAGATCTGAATTTTGTCGATTTTCGAGAAAGAGTTTCTCAAAGGTCAGTGAGGTTGTTATTTTGCGGCTGGACTTTTGAGGGGTTTCCGGCCAGTTTCCCTTACTGTGGAAATTAATGAGTTTTGGAAGGTAAAGAAGATTTATTAGATTTTTCTCTCTCTTTTTAAGTGAGATGGGTTGTGATTTATCTATTTTACCTCAATACTAGAGACACTCATGAACATCGGATTCTTAATGGACTTTGCATGATTTTGACTAGGAGGTTTGACCTTTGACACAAAAACCACATGGCGGTGTTCTAGAATCTCAACTAATCTGTATGTTCGAAAGGAGTGCATACATGAGCATTGTATATGAACTAGGTGTCACGCCCCAAATTAGGAGAAGCGTGATCGGCACTCAATGTCATACTAGGCCGGAGCGAACCACTCTAAATCTGTAACTCTGGAGGAGTAACCCTCAACTTAGACCGATAAGGCCTATCTACACACAGAATACCAACAAGCCGGCGAGGCCGCAATCTGGATATATGTTACACCACGAAAAATTCCATGTCATTGCATAGTAAATACACCAACGTAGTGCGAGAAGTATACAATGTTCCTATAAGTAAGAAAGGTTATTTAACAATTCTAATTAAGATTCCAAAAACGTTGGAAGTAAGAGGAGAAAGTTCCTTAAGGAAGGCGAAGAACATGTTGTGTTTGGGAAAAGTTCCGTAAAGTACCGAGCTAATGTTGACTTAATGATGCTTTAAGAAAGAGTCATAACGATCCTTAGATTGGTAATGAAGTGTTAAACAAGTGTCAAAGGTCCATGGGATTGGAGATCAAACGAACGACGGAAATCATTTCGGGGAAATGGAGTTATACGACCGCT